>NC_091700.1:7282727-7585757 GCF_041296265.1 Equus caballus | reverse complement strand
CCGGAGAAGCTGGAAACACGTCCTGGACAGACTGGAACCACGTGACGGCCATGCCTGAACCACCTGCTGAGCACGGCGGAACCACCTGCCAGACACACCAAAATCACCTGCGGGCTACGCCAGAACCACTTGGACGACTCTCCGAAATGACCTGCCGGGCATGTTGGAACCACCTCTCAGACGTGCCAGAAGCACGTGGCGGACAGTCCGGAATCACCTGTTGGGCATACGCAACCACCTCTGACACGTACCAGAACCACGTGCCGTGCACGCCGGAACCACCTACCGGACAGACCGGAATCAACTTTTGGGCATGCCGGAACCACCAGTCAGATGTGCCAGAAACACGTGCCGGAGACGCCGGAAGCACCTGCCGAGCACGTCGCAACCACCTGCTCAACTCGCCTGAACCACCTGCCGGACACGCCAAAATCACCTGCCCGCTACACCAGCACCACTTCGGGGACAAGCCGGAATCACGTGAGGGGCATGCCGGCACAGCCTCTCAGACTGAACCTCGTGCCGGACACCACAGAACCACCTGCCGGACAGACCGGAACCACCTGCCGGACATGCCGGAACCACCGGCTCGACCCGCCGGAACGACCGCTGGACATGCAAACTCACCTGCCGGCTACGCCGGAAACACTTGGCGAACACTCCGGAATCACCTGCCGGGCATGCCGGAACCACCTCTCAGACGTGCCAGAAACATGTGGCGGACAGTCCGGAATCACCTGTTGGGCATGCGCAACCACCTCTGAGACGTACCAGAACCACATGCCGTGCAGGCTGGAACCACCTACCGGACAGACCGGAATCACCTTTCGGGCATGCCGGAACCACCTGTCAGATGTGCCAGAAACACGTGCCGGAGACGCCGGAAGCACCTGCCAAGCACGTTGGAACCACCTGCTCAACTCGCCTGAACCACCTGCCGGACATGCCAAAATCACCTGCCGACTATGCCAGAACCACTTGGCGAACACTCCGGAATCACTTGCCGGGCATGCAGGAACCACCTCTCAGACATGCCAGAACCCCGTGCCAATGACCCCGGAAGCACCAGCCGAGCACGCCGGAACCACCTGCTCGACTCGTCAGAACACCCTCCGATCACGCAAAAATCACCTGCCGGCTACGCCACAACCAGTTGGTGAACACTTTGGAATCACCTGCCAGGCTTGCTGGAACCACCTGCCAGTCATGCCAAAATCACCTGCCAACTACGCCAGAACCGCTTGGCGGACACTGCGGAAACACCTGTCGGGCCGGCTGGAACCACATCTCAGACGTGCCAGAAACGTGTTCATGAGATGCTGGAACCACACCCCGAACAGACGGATACCACCTGCCAGAACCGCCTGAACCACCTGCCGAGCACGCCGGAACCACCTGCTCGACTCACCGGTACCACCTCCCTGACACGCCAAAATCACCTGCTGGGTATGCCAGAACCACTTGGCGGACACTCCGGAATCATCTGCCGGACATGCCGGAACCAGCTCCCAGACACACCAGAACCAAGTGCCGGAGACGCTGGAAGCACCTGCCGAGCATGCCGGAGCCACCTGCTCGACTCGCCAGAAACACCTGCCGGACACGCCAAAATCACCTGCCGGGTATGCCAGAACCACCTGGCGGACACTACGGAATCACCTGCCGCGCATGCCGGAAGCACGTGCCAGACACGCCGGAAACACCTACCGGACAGACCGGATCCACCTGCCAAGAACACCGGAGCCACCTGTTCGACTCGCTGGAACCACCTGCCGGACAGGCCAATATCAACTGCTGGCTATGCCAGAACCACCTGGGGGACAGTCCGGGATCACCTGCCAGCCATGGCAGAACCACCTCTCAGACGTACCTGAACCACCTGCCGGAGAAGCTGGAAACACGTCCTGGACAGACTGGAACCACGTGACGGCCATGCCTGAACCACCTGCCGAGCACGGCGGAACCACCTGCCGGACACACCAAAATCACCTGCGGGCTACGCCAGAACCACTTGGACGACTCTCCGAAATGACCTGCCGGGCATGTTGGAACCACCTCTCAGACGTGCCAGAAGCACGTGTCGGACAGTCCGGAATCACCTGTTGGGCATACGCAACCACCTCTGACACGTACCAGAACCACGTGCCGTGCACGCCGGAACCACCTACCGGACAGACCGGAATCAACTTTTGGGCATGCCGGAACCACCAGTCAGATGTGCCAGAAACACGTGCCGGAGACGCCGGAAGCACCTGCCGAGCACGTCGCAACCACCTGCTCAACTCGCCTGAACCACCTGCCGGACACGCCAAAATCACCTGCCCGCTACACCAGCACCACTTCGGGGACAAGCCGGAATCACGCGAGGGGCATGCCGGCACAGCCTCTCAGACTGAACCTCGTGCTGGACACCACAGAACCACCTGCCGGACAGACCAGAACCACCTGCCGGACAGGCCAATATCAACTGCTGGCTATGCCAGAACCACCTGGGGGACGGTCCGGAATCACCTGCCAGCCATGGCGGAACCACCTCTCAGACGTACCAGAACCACCTGCCGGAGAAGCTGGAAACACGTCCTGGACAGTCTCGAACCACCTGCCGGCCAAGCCTGAACCACCTGCCAAGCACAATGGAACAACCTGCCAGACACGCCAAATCACCTGCGTGTTATGCCAGAACCACTTGGAGGACTCTCTGGGATGACCTGCCGGGCATGCCGGAACCACCTCTCAGACGTGCCAGAACCATGTGGCGGACAGTCCGGAATCACCTGTTGGGCATGCGCAACCACCTCTGAGACGTACCAGAACCACATGCCGTGCAGGCTGGAACCACCTACCGGACAGACCGGAATCACCTTTCGGGCATGCCGGAACCACCTGTCAGATGTGCCAAAAACACGTGCCGGAGACGCCGGAAGCACCTGCCAATCACGTTGGAACCACCTGCTCAACTCGCCTGAACTACCTGCCGGACATGCCAAAATCACCTGCCGACTATGCCAGAACCACTTGGCGAACACTCCGGAATCACTTGCCGGGCATGCAGGAACCACCTCTCAGACATGCCAGAACCCCGTGCCAATGACCCCGGAAGCACCAGCCGAGCAGGCCGGAACCACCTGCTCGACTCGCCAGAACCACCTGCCGATCACGCAAAAATCACCTGCCGGCTACGCCACAACCAGTTGGTGAACACTTTGGAATCACCTGCCAGGCTTGCTGGAACCACCTGCCAGTCATGCCAAAATCACCTGCCAACTACGCCAGAACCGCTTGGCGGACACTGCGGAAACACCTGTCGGGCCGGCTGGAACCACATCTCAGACGTGCCAGAAACGTGTTCATGAGATGCTGGAACCACACCCCGAACAGACGGATACCACCTGCCAGAACCGCCTGAACCACCTGCTGAGCACGCCGGAACCACCTGCTCGACTCACCGGTACCACCTCCCTGACACGCCAAAATCACCTGCTGGGTATGCCAGAACCACTTGGCGGACACTCCGGAATCATCTGCCGGACATGCCGGAACCAGCTCTCAGACACACCAGAACCAAGTGCCGGAGACGCCGGAAGCACCTGCAGAGCATGCCGGAGCCACCTGCTCGACTCGCCAGAAACACCTGCCGGACACGCTAAAATCACCTGCCGGGTACGCCAGAACCACCTGGCGGACACTACGGAATCACCTGCCGCGCATGCCGGAAGCACGTGCCAGACACGCCGGAAACACCTACCGGACAGACCGGAACCACCTGCCAAGAACGCCGGAGCCACCTGTTCGACTCGCTGGAACCACCTGCCGGACAGGCCAATATCAACTGCTGGCTATGCCAGAACCACCTGGGGGACGGTCCGGGATCACCTGCCAGCCATGGCGGAACCACCTCTCAGACGTACCAGAACCACCTGCCGGAGAAGCTGGAAACACGTCCTGGACAGACTGGAACCACGTGACGGCCATGCCTGAACCACCTGCCGAGCACAGCGGAACCACCTGCCGGACACACCAAAATCACCTGCGGGCTACGCCAGAACCACTTGGACGACTCTCCGAAATGACCTGCCGGGCATGTTGGAACCACCTCTCAGACGTGCCAGAAGCACGTGGCGGACAGTCCGGAATCACCTGTTGGGCATACGCAACCACCTCTGACACGTACCAGAACCACGTGCCGTGCACGCCGGAACCACCTACCGGACAGACCGGAATCAACTTTTGGGCATGCCGGAACCACCAGTCAGATGTGCCAGAAACACGTGCCGGAGACGCCGGAAGCACTTGCCGAGCACGTCGCAACCACCTGCTCAACTCGCCTGAACCACCTGCCGGACACGCCAAAATCACCTGCCCGCTACACCAGCACCACTTCGGGGACAAGCCGGAATCACGTGAGGGGCATGCCGGCACAGCCTCTCAGACTGAACCTCGTGCCGGACACCACAGAACCACCTGCCGGACAGACCGGAACCACCTGCCGGACATGCCGGAACCACCGGCTCGACCCGCCGGAACGACCGCTGGACATGCAAACTCACCTGCCGGCTACGCCGGAAACACTTGGCGAACACTCCGGAATCACCTGCCGGGCATGCCGGAACCACCTCTCAGATATGCCAGAACCACGTGCCAATGACCCCGGAAGCACCTGCCGAGCACGCCGGAACCACCTGCTCGACTCGCCAGAACCACCTGCCGGACACGCAAAAATCACCTGCCGGCTAGGCCACAACCAGTTGGGGAACACTTCGGAATCACCTGCTGGGCTTGCTGGAACCACCTGCCGGTCATGCCAAAATCACCTGCCAACTACGCCAGTACCACTTGGCGGACACTGTGGAAACACCTGTCGGGCCGGCCGGAACCACATCTCAGACGTGCCAGAACCATGTGCATGAGATGCTGGAACCACACCCCGAACAGACGGAAAACACCTGCCAGACCCGTCTGAACAACCTGCCGAGCACGCCGGAGCCACCTGCTCGACTCGCCGGAACCACCTACCTGACATGCCCAAATCACCAGCCGGGTATGCCAGAACCACCTGGCGGACACTCCGGAATCACGTGCTGGACATGCCGGAACCAGCTCTCAGACACACCAGAACCACGTGCCGGAGACGCCGGAAGCACCTGCCGAGCATGCCGGAGCCACCTGCTCGACTCGCCAGAAACACCTGCCGGACACGCCAAAATCACCTGCCGGGTACGCCAGAACCACCTAGCGGACACTCCGAAATCACCTGTCGCGCATGCCGGAACCACCTCTCAGACGTGCCGGAAGCACGTGCCGGACACGCCGGAATCACCTACCGGACAGACCGGAACCACCTGCCGAGCACGCCGGAGCCACCTTTTCGACTCGCTGGAACCACCTGCCGGACAGGCCAATATCAACTGCTGGCTATGCCAGAACCACCTGGGGGAAGGTCCGGAATCACCTGCCAGCCATGGCGGAACCACCTCTCAGACGTACCAGAACCACCTGCCGGAGAAGCTGGAAACACGTCCTGGACAGTCTGGAACCACCTGCCGGCCAAGCCTGAACCACCTGCCAAGCACAATGGAACAACCTGCCAGACACGCCAAAATCACCTGCGTGTTATGCCAGAACCACTTGGAGGACTCTCTGGGATGACCTGCCGGGCATGCCGGAACCACCTCTCAGACGTGCCAGAACCATGTGGCGGACAGTCCGGAATCACCTGTTGGGCATGCGCAACCACCTCTGAGACGTACCAGAACCACATGCCGTGCAGGCTGGAACCACCTACCGGACAGACCGGAATCACCTTTTGGGCATGCCGGAACCACCTGTCAGATGTGCCAGAAACACGTGCCGGAGACGCCGGAAGCACCTGCCAAGCACGTTGGAACCACGTGCTCAACTCGCCTGAACCACCTGCCGGACATGCCAAAATCACCTGCCGACTATGCCAGAACCACTTGGCGAACACTCCGGAATCACTTGCCGGGCATGCAGGAACCACCTCTCAGACATGCCAGAACCCCGTGCCAATGACCCCGGAAGCACCAGCCGAGCACGCCGGAACCACCAGCTCGACTCGCCAGAACCACCTGCCGATCACGCAAAAATCACCTGCCGGCTACGCCACAACCAGTTGGTGAACACTTTGGAATCACCTGCCAGGCTTGCTGGAACCACCTGCCAGTCATGCCAAAATCACCTGCCAACTACGCCAGAACCGCTTGGCGGACACTGCGGAAACACCTGTCGGGCCGGCTGGAACCACATCTCAGACGTGCCAGAAACGTGTTCATGAGATGCTGGAACCACACCCCGAACAGACGGATACCACCTGCCAGAACCGCCTGAACCACCTGCTGAGCATGCCGGAACCACCTGCTCGACTCACCGGTACCACCTCCCTGACACGCCAAAATCACCTGCTGGGTATGCCAGAACCACTTGGCGGACACTCCGGAATCATCTGCCGGACATGCCGGAACCAGCTCCCAGACACACCAGAACCAAGTGCCGGAGACGCCGGAAGCACCTGCCGAGCATGCCGGAGCCACCTGCTCGACTCGCCAGAAACACCTGCCGGACACGCCAAAATCACCTGCCGGGTATGCCAGAACCACCTGGCGGACACTACGGAATCACCTGCCGCGCATGCCGGAAGCACGTGCCAGACACGCCGGAAACACCTACCGGACAGACCGGAACCACCTGCCAAGAACACCGGAGCCACCTGTTCGAGTCGCTGGAACCACCTGCCGGACAGGCCAATATCAACTGCTGGCTATGCCAGAACCACCTGGGGGACAGTCCGGGATCACCTGCCAGCCACGGCAGAACCACCTCTCAGACGTACCTGAACCACCTGCCGGAGAAGCTGGAAACACGTCCTGGACAGACTGGAACCACGTGACGGCCATGCCTGAACCACCTGCCGAGCAAGGCAGAACCACCTGCCAGACACACCAAAATCACCTGCGGGCTACGCCAGAACCACTTGGACGACTCTCCGAAATGACCTGCCGGGCATGTTGGAACCACCTCTCAGACATGCCAGAAGCACGTGGCGGACAGTCCGGAATCACCTGTTGGGCATACGCAACCACCTCTGACACGTACCAGAACCACGTGCCGTGCACGCCGGAACCACCTACCGGACAGACCGGAATCAACTTTTGGGCATGCCGGAACCACCAGTCAGTTGTGCCAGAAACACGTGCCGGAGACACCGGAAGCACCTGCCGAGCACGTCGCAACCACCTGCTCAACTCGCCTGAACCACCTGCCGGACACGCCAAAATCACCTGCCCGCTACACCAGCACCACTTCGGGGACAAGCTGGAATCACGTGAGGGGCATGCCGGCACAGCCTCTCAGACTGAACCTCGTGCCGGACACCACAGAACCACCTGCCGGACAGACCGGAACCACCTGCCGGACACGCCGGAAGCACCGGCTTGACCCGCCGGAACGACCGCTGGACATGCAAACTCACCTGCCTGCTACGCCGGAAACAATTGGCGAACACTCCGGAATCACCTGCCGGGCATGCCGGAACCACCTCTCAGATATGCCAGAACCACGTGCCAATGACCCCGGAAGCACCTGCCGAGCACGCCGGAACAACCTGCTCGACTCGCCAGAACCTCCTGCCGGACACGCAAAAATCACCTGCCGGCTACGCCACAACCAGTTGGGGAACACTTCGGAATCACCTGCCGGGCTTGCTGGAACCACCTGCCGGTCATGCCAAAATCACCTGCCAACTACGCCAGTACCACTTGGCGGACACTGTGGAAACACCTGTCGGGCCGGCCGGAACCACCTCTCAGACGTGCCAGAACCATGGGCATGAGATGCTGGAACCACACCCCGAACAGACGGAAAACACCAGCCAGACCCGTCTGAACAACCTGCCGAGCACGCCGGAGCCACCTGCTCGACTCACCGGAACCACCTACCTGACATGCCCAAATCACCAGCCGGGTATGCCAGAACCACTTGGCGGACACTCCGGAATCATCTGCCGGACATGCCGGAACCAGCTCTCCGACACAGCAGAACCACGTGCCGGAGACGCCGGAAGCACCTGCCGAGCATGCCTGAGCCACCTGCTCAACTCGCCAGAAACACCTGCCGGACACGCCAAAATCACCTGCCGGGTACGCCAGAACCACCTGGCGGACACTCCGAAATCACCTGTCGCGCATGCCGGAACCACCTCTCAGACGTGCCGGAAGCACGTGCCGGACACGCCGGAATCACCTACCGGACAGACCGGAACCACCTGCCGAGCACGCCGGAGCCACCTGTTCGACTCGCTGGAACCACCTGCCGGACAGGCCAATATCAACTGCTGGCTATGCCAGAACCACCTGGGGGACGGTCCGGAATCACCTGCCAGCCCTGGCGGAACCACCTCTCGGATGTACCAGAACCACCTGCCGGAGAAGCTGGAAACACGTCCTGGACAGTCTGGAACCACCTGCCGGCCAAGCCTGAACCACCTGCCAAGCACAACGGAACAACCTGCCAGACACGCCAAAATCACCTGCGTGTTATGCCAGAACCACTTGGAGGACTCTCTGGGATGACCTGCCGGGCATGCCGGAACCACCTCTCAGACGTGCCAGAACCATGTGGCGGACAGTCCGGAATCACCTGTTGGGCATGCGCAACCACCTCTGAGACGTACCAGAACCACATGCCGTGCAGGCTGGAACCACCTACCGGACAGACCGGAATCACCTTTCGGGCATGCCGGAACCACCTGTCAGATGTGCCAGAAACACGTGCAGGAGACGCCGGAAGCACCTGCCAAGCACGTTGGAACCACCTGCTCAACTCGCCTGAACCACCTGCCGGACATGCCAAAATCACCTGCCGACTATGCCAGAACCACTTGGCGAACACTCCGGAATCACTTGCCGGGCATGCAGGAACCACCTCTCAGACATGCCAGAACCCCGTGCCAATGACCCCGGAAGCACCAGCCGAGCACGCCGGAACCACCTGCTCGACTCGCCAGAACCACCTGCCGATCACGCAAAAATCACCTGCCGGCTACGCCACAACCAGTTGGTGAACACTGTGGAATCACCTGCCAGGCTTGCTGGAACCACCTGCCAGTCATGCCAAAAGCACCTGCCAACTACGCCAGAACCGCTTGGCGGACACTGCGGAAACACCTGTCGGGCCGGCTGGAACCACATCTCAGACGTGCCAGAAACGTGTTCATGAGATGCTGGAACCACACCCCGAACAGACGGATACCACCTGCCAGAACCGCCTGAACCACCTGCTGAGCACGCCGGAACCACCTGCTCGACTCACCGGTACCACCTCCCTGACACGCCAAAATCATCTTCTGGGTATGCCAGAACCACTTGGCGGACACTCCGGAATCATCTGCCGGACATGCCGGAACCAGCTCTCAGACACACCAGAACCAAGTGCCGGAGACGCCGGAAGCACCTGCCGAGCATGCCAGAGCCACCTGCTCGACTCGCCAGAAACACCTGCCGGACACGCCAAAATCACCTGCCGGGTATGCCAGAACCACCTGGCGGACACTCCGGAATCACCTGCCGCGCATGCCGGAACCACCTCTCAGACACACCAGAAGCACGTGCCAGACACGCCGGAAACACATACCGGACAGACCGGAACCACCTGCCAAGAACGCCGGAGCCACCTGTTCGACTCGCTGGAACCACCTGCCGGACAGGCCAATATCAACTGCTGGCTATGCCAGAACCACCTGGGGGACAGTCCGGGATCACCTGCCAGCCATGGCGGAACCACCTCTCAGACGTACCAGAACCACCTGCCGGAGAAGCTGGAAACACGTCCTGGACAGACTGGAACCACGTGACGGCCATGCCTGAACCACCTGCCGAGCACGGCGGAACCACCTGCCGGACACGCCAAAATCACCTGCGGGCTACGCCAGAACCACTTGGACGCCTCTCCGAAATGACCTGCCGGGCATGTTGGAACCACCTCTCAGACGTGCCAGAAGCACGTGGCGGACAGTCCGGAATCACCTGTTGGGCATACGCAACCACCTCTGACACGTACCAGAACCACGTGCCGTGCACGCCAGAACCACCTACCGGACAGACCGGAATCAACTTTTGGGCATGCCGGAACCACCAGTCAGGTGTGCCAGAAACACGTGCCGGAGACGCCGGAAGCACCTGCCGAGCACGTCGCAACCACCTGCTCAACTCGCCTGAACCACCTGCCGGACACGCCAAAATCACCTGCCCGCTACACCAGCACCACTTCGGGGACAAGCCGGAATCACGTGAGGGGCATGCCGGCACAGCCTCTCAGACTGAACCTCGTGCCGGACACCACAGAACCACCTGCCGGACAGACCGGAACCACCTGCCGGACACGCCGGAACCACCGGCTCAACCCGCAGGAACGACCGCTGGACATGCAAACTCACCAGCCGGCTACGATGGAAACACTTGGCGAACACTCCGGAATCACCTGCCGGGCATGCCGGAACCAGCTCCCAGACACAGCAGAACCACGTGCCGGAGACGCCGGAAGCACCTGCCAAGCATGGCTGAGCCACCTGCTCGACTCGCCAGAAACACCTGCCGGACACGCCAAAATCACCTGCAGGGTACACCAGAACCACCTGGCGGACACTCCGGAATCACCTGCCTGGCATGCCG
This sequence comes from Equus caballus, assembly GCF_041296265.1. Lineage (NCBI taxonomy): Eukaryota > Metazoa > Chordata > Mammalia > Perissodactyla > Equidae > Equus > Equus caballus. The sequence goes on along the minus strand of NC_091700.1, from coordinate 7,575,075 downwards.
GAACCACCTCTCAGATATGCCAGAACCACGTGCCAATGACCCCGGAAGCACCTGCCGAGCACGCCGGAACCACCTGCTCGACTCACCAGAACCACCTGCCGGACACGCCAAAATCACCTGCCGGCTACGCCACAACCAGTTGGGGAACACTTCGGAATCACCTGCCGGGCTTGCTGGAACCACCTGCCGGTCATGCCAAAATCACCTGCCAACTACGCCAGTACCACTTGGCGGACACTGTGGAAACACCTGTCGGGCCGGCCGGAACCACATCTCAGACGTGCCAGAACCATGTGCATGAGATGCTGGAACCACACCCCGAACAGACGGAAAACACCTGCCAGACCCGTCTGAACAACCTGCCGAGCACGCCGGAGCCACCTGCTCGACTCGCCGGAACCACCTACCTGACATGCCCAAATCACCAGCCGGGTATGCCAGAACCACTTGGCGGACACTCCGGAATCATCTGCTGGACATGCCGGAACCAGCTCTCAGACACACCAGAACCACGTGCCGGAGACGCCGGAAGCACCTGCCGAGCATGGGGGAGCCACCTGCTCGACTCGCCAGAAACACCTGCCGCACACGCCAAAATCATCTGCAGGGTACACCAGAACCACCTGGCGGACACTCCGAAATCACCTGACGCGCATGCCGGAACCACCTCTCAGACGTGCCGGAAGCACGTGCCGGACACGCCGGAATCACCTACCGGACAGACCGGAACCACCTGCCAAGCACGCCGGAGCCACCTTTTCGACTCGCTGGAACCACCTGCCGGACAGGCCAATATCAACTGCTGGCTATGCCAGAACCACCTGGGGGACGGTCCGGAATCACCTGCCAGCCCTGGCGGAACCACCTCTCAGACGTACCAGAACCACCTGCCGTAGAAGCTGGAAACACGTCCTGGACAGTCTGGAACCACCTGCCGGCCAAGCCTGAACCACCTGCCAAGCACAACGGAACAACCTGCCAGACACGCCAAAATCACCTGCGTGTTATGCCAGAACCTCTTGGAGGACTCTCTGGGATGACCTGCCGGGCATGCCGGAACCACCTCTCAGACGTGCCAGAACCATGTGGCGGACAGTCCGGAATCACCTGTTGGGCATGCGCAACCACCTCGGAGACGTACCAGAACCACATGCCGTGCAGGCTGGAACCACCTACCGGACAGACCGGAATCACCTTTCGGGCATGCCGGAACCACCTGTCAGATGTGCCAGAAACACGTGCCGGAGACGCCGAAAGCACCTGCCAAGCACGTTGGAACCACCTGCTCAACTCGCCTGAACCACCTGCCGGACATGCCAAAATCACCTGCCGACTATGCCAGAACCACTTTGCGAAGACTCCGGAATCACTTGCCGGGCATGCAGGAACCACCTCTCAGACATGCCAGAACCCCGTGCCAATGACCCCGGAAGCACCAGCCGAGCACGCCGGAACCACCTGCTCGACTCGCCAGAACCACCTGCCGATCACGCAAAAATCACCTGCCGGCTACGCCACAACCAGTTGGTGAACACTTTGGAATCACCTGCCAGATTTGCGGGAACCACCTGCCAGTCATGCCAAAATCACCTGCCAACTACGCCAGAACCGCTTGGCGGACACTGCGGAAACACCTGTCGGGCCGGCTGGAACCACATCTCAGACGTGCCAGAAACGTGTTCATGAGATGCTGGAACCACACCCCGAACAGACGGATACTACCTGCCAGAACCGCCTGAACCACCTGCCGAGCACGCCGGAACCACCTGCTCGACTCACCGGTACCACCTCCCTGACACGCCAAAATCACCTGCTGGGTATGCCAGAACCATTGGCGGACACTCCGGAATCATCTGCCGGACATGCCGGAACCAGCTCTCAGACCCACCAGAACCAAGTGCGGGAGACGCCGGAAGCACCTGCCGAGCATGCCGGAGCCACCTGCTCGACTCGCCAGAAACACCTGCCGGACACGCAAAAATCATCTGCCGGGTATGCCAGAACCACCTGGCGGACACTGCGGAATCAATTGCCGCGCATGCCGGAACCACCTCTCAGACACACCGGAAGCACGTGCCAGACACGCCGGAAACACCTACCGTAAAGACCGGAACCACCTGCCAAGAACGCCGGAGCCACCTGTTCGACTCGCTGGAACCACCTGCCGGACAGGCCAATATCAACTGCTGGCTATGCCAGAACCACCTGGGGGACAGTCCGGGATCACCTGCCAGCCATGGCGGAACCACCTCTCAGACGTACCAGAACCACCTGCCGGAGAAGCTGGAAACACGTCCTGGACAGACTGGAACCACGTGACGGCCATGCCTGAACCACCTGCCGAGCACGGCGGAACCACCTGCCGGACACGCCAAAATCACCTGCGGGCTACGCCAGAACCACTTGGACGACTCTCCGAAATGACCTGCCGGGCATGTTGGAACCACCTCTCAGACGTGCCAGAAGCACGTGGCGGACAGTCCGGAATCACCTGTTGGGCATACGCAACCACCTCTGACACGTACCAGAACCACGTGCCGTGCAGGCCGGAACCACCTACCGGACAGACCGGAATCAACTTTTGGGCATGCCGGAACCACCAGTCAGATGTGCCAGAAACACGTGCCGGAGACGCCGGAAGCACCTGCCGAGCACGTCGCAACCACCTGCTCAACTCGCCTGAACCACCTGCCGGACACGCCAAAATCACCTGCCCGCTACACCAGCACCACTTCGGGGACAAGCCGGAATCACGTGAGGGGCATGCCGGCACAGCCTCTCAGACTGAACCTCGTGCCGGACACCACAGAACCACCTGCCGGACAGACCGGAACCACCTGCCGGACACGCCGGAACCACCGGCTCGACCCGCCGGAACGACCGCTGGACATGCAAACTCACCTGCCGGCTACGCCGGAAACACTTGGCGAACACTCCGGAATCACCTGCCGGGCATGCCGGAACCACCTCTCAGATATGACAGAACCACCTGCCGGACACGCAAAAATCACCTGCCGGCTACGCCACAACCAGTTGGGGAACACTTTGGAATCACCTGCCGGGCTTGCTGGAACCACCTGCCGGTCATGCCAAAATCACCTGCCAACTACGCCAGTACCACTTGGCGGACACTGTGGAAACACCTGTCGGGCCGGCCGGAACCACCTCTCAGACGTGCCAGAACCATGTGCATGAGATGCTGGAACCACACCCCGAACAGACGGAAAACACCTGCCAGACCCGTCTGAACAACCTGCCGAGCACGCCGGAGCCACCTGCTCGACTCGCCGGAACCACCTACCTGACATGCCCAAATCACCAGCCGGGTATGCCAGAACCACTTGGCGGACACTCCGGAATCATCTGCCGGACATGCCGGAACCAGCTCTCAGACACAGCAGAACCACGTGCCGGAGACGCCGGAAGCACCTGCCGAGCATGCCGGAGCCACCTGCTCGACTCGCCAGAAACACCTGCCGGACACGCCAAAATCACCTGCCGGGTACGCCAGAACCACCTGGCGGACATTCCGAATTCACCTGTCGCGCATGCCGGAACCACCTCTCAGACGTGCCGGAAGCACGTGCCGGACACGCCGGAATCACCTACCGGACAGACCGGAACCACCTGCCGAGCACGCCGGAGCCACCTGTTCGACTCGCTGGAACCACCTGCCGGACAGGCCAATATCAACTGCTGGCTATGCCAGAACCACCTGGGGGACGGTCCGGAATCACCTGCCAGCCCTGGCGGAACCACCTCTCAGACGTACCAGAACCACCTGCCGGAGAAGCTGGAAACACGTCCTGGACAGACTGGAACCACGTGACGGCCATGCCTGAACCACCTGCCGAGCACGGCGGAACCACCTGCCGGACACGCCAAAATCACCTGCGGGCTACGCCAGAACCACTTGGACGACTCTCCGAAATGACCTGCCGGGCATGTTGGAACCACCTCTCAGACGTGCCAGAAGCACGTGGCGGACAGTCCGGAATCACCTGTTGGGCATACGCAACCACCTCTGAGACGTACCAGAACCACGTGCCGTGCACGCCGGAACCACCTACCGGACAGACCGGAATCAACTTTTGGGCATGCCGGAACCACCAGTCAGATGTGCCAGAAACACGTGCCGGAGACGCCGGAAGCACCTGCCGAGCACGTCGCAACCACCTGCTCAACTCGCCTGAACCACCTGCCGGACACGCCAAAATCACCTGCCCGCTACACCAGCACCACTTCGGGGACAAGCCGGAATCACATGAGGGGCAGGCCGGCACAGCCTCTCAGACTGAACCTCGTGCCGGACACCACAGAACCACCTGCCGGACAGACCGGAACCACCTGCCGGACACGCCGGAACCACCGGCTCGACCCGCCGGAACGACCGCTGGACATGCAAACTCACCTGCCGGCTACGCCGGAAACACTTGGCGAACACTCCGGAATCACCTGCCGGGCATGCCGGAACCACCTCTCAGATATGCCAGAACCACGTGCCAATGACCCCGGAAGCACCTGCCGAGCACGCCGGAACCACCTGCTCGACTCGCCAGAACCACCTGCCGGACACGCAAAAATCACCTGCCGGCTATGCCACAACCAGTTGGGGAACACTTCGGAATCACCTGCCGGGCTTGCTGGAACCACCTGCCGGTCATGCCAAAATCACCTGCCAACTACGCCCGTACCACTTGGCGGACACTGTGGAAACACCTGTCGGGCCGGCCGGAACCACATCTCAGACGTGCCAGAACCATGTGCATGAGATGCTGGAACCACACCCCGAACAGACGGAAAACACCTGCCAGACCCGTCTGAACAACCTGCCGAGCACGCCGGAGCCACCTGCTCGACTCGCCGGAACCACCTACCTGACATGCCCAAATCACCAGCCGGGTATGCCAGAACCACTTGGCGGACACTCCGGAATCATCTGCCGGACATGCCGGAACCAGCTCTCAGACACAGCAGAACCACGTGCCGGAGACGCCGGAAGCACCTGCCGAGCATGCCGGAGCCACCTGCTCGACTCGCCAGAAACACCTGCCGGACACGCCAAAATCACCTGCCGGGTACGCCAGAACCACCTGGCGGACATTCCGAATTCACCTGTCGCGCATGCCGGAACCACCTCTCAGACGTGCCGGAAGCACGTGCCGGACACGCCGGAATCACCTACCGGACAGACCGGAACCACCTGCCAAGCACGCCGGAGCCACCTGTTCGACTCGCTGGAACCACCTGCCGGACAGGCCAATATCAACTGCTGGCTATGCCAGAACCACCTGGGGGACGGTCCGGAATCACCTGCCAGCCCTGGCGGAACCACTTCTCAGACGCACCAGAACCACCTGCCGGAGAAGCTGGAAACACGTTCTGGACAGTCTGGAACCACCTGCCGGCCAAGCCTGAACCACCTGCCAAGCACAACGGAACAACCTGCCAGACACGCCAAAATCACCTGCGTGTTATGCCAGAACCACTTGGAGGACTCTCTGGGATGACCTGCCGGGCATGCCGGAACCACCTCTCAGACGTGCCAGAACCATGTGGCGGACAGTCCGGAATCACCTGTTGGGCATGCGCAACCACCTCTGAGACGTACCAGAACCACATGCCGTGCAGGCTGGAACCACCTACTGGACAGACCGGAATCACCTTTCGGGCATGCCGGAACCACCTGTCAGATGTGCCAGAAACACGTGCCGGAGACGCCGGAAGCACCTGCCAAGCACGTTGGAACCACCTGCTCAACTCGCCTGAACCACCTGCCGGACATGCCAAAATCACCTGCCGACTATGCCAGAACCACTTGGCGAACACTCCGGAATCACTTGCCGGGCATGCAGGAACCACCTCTCAGACATGCCAGAACCCCGTGCCAATGACCCCGGAAGCACCAGCTGAGCACGCCGGAACCACCTGCTCGACTCGCCAGAACCACCTGCCGATCACGCAAAAATCACCTGCCGGCTACGCCACAACCAGTTGGTGAACACTGTGGAATCACCTGCCAGGCTTGCTGGAACCACCTGCCAGTCATGCCAAAATCACCTGCCAACTACGCCAGAACCGCTTGGCGGACACTGCGGAAACACCTGTCGGGCCGGCTGGAACCACATCTCAGACGTGCCAGAAACGTGTTCATGAGATGCTGGAACCACACCCCGAACAGAGGGATACCACCTGCCAGAACCGCCTGAACCACCTGCCGAGCACGCCGGAACCGCCTGCTCGACTCACCGGTACCACCTCCCTGACACGCCAAAATCATCTGCTGGGTATGCCAGAACCACTTGGTGGACACTCCGGAATCATCTGCCGGAAAAGCAGGAACCAGCTCCCAGACACACCAGAACCAAGTGCCGGAGACGCCGGAAGCACCTGCCGAGCATGCCGGAGCCACCTGCTCGACTCGCCAGAAACACCTGCCGGACACGCCAAAATCACCTGCCGGGTATGCCAGAACCACCTGGCGGACACTACGGAATCACCTGCCGCGCATGCCGGAAGCACGTGCCAGACACGCCGGAAACACCTACCGGACAGACCGGAACCACCTGCCCAGAACGCCGGAGCCACCTGTTCGACTCGCTGGAACCACCTGCCGGACAGGCCAATATCAACTGCTGGCTATGCCAGAACCACCTGGGGGACAGTCCGGGATCACCTGCCAGCCATGGCGGAACCACCTCTCAGACGTACCAGAACCACCTGCCGGAGAAGCTGGAAACACGTCCTGGACAGACTGGAACCACGTGACGGCCATGCCTGAACCACCTGCCGAGCACAACGGAACAACCTGCCAGACACGCCAAAATCACCTGCGTGTTATGCCAGAACCACTTGGAGGACTCTCTGGGATGACCTGCAGGGCATGCCGGAACCACCTCTCAGACGTGCCAGAACCATGTGGCGGACAGTCCGGAATCACCTGTTGGGCATGCGCAACCACCTCTGAGACGTACCAGAACCACATGCTGTGCAGGCTGGAACCACCTACCGGACAGACCGGAATCACCTTTCGGGCATGCCGGAACCACCTGTCAGATGTGCCAGAAACAGGTGCCGGAGACGCCGGAAGCACCTGCCAAGCACGTTGGAACCACCTGCTCAACTCGCCTGAACCACCTGCCGGACATGCCAAAATCACCTGCCGACTATGCCAGAACCACTTGGCGAACACTCCGGAATCACTTGCCGGGCATGCAGGAACCACCTCTCAGACATGCCAGAACCCCGTGCCAATGACCCCGGTAGCACCAGCCGAGCACGCCGGAACCACCTGCTCGACTCCTCAGAACCACCTGCCGATCACGCAAAAACCACCTGCCGGCTACGCCACAACCAGTTGGTGAACACTTTGGAATCACCTGCCAGGCTTGCTGGAACCACCTGCCGGTCATGCCAAAATCACCTGCCAACTACGCCAGAACCGCTTGGCGGACACTGCGGAAACACCTGTCGGGCCGGCTGGAACCACATCTCAGACGTGCCAGAAACGTGTTCATGAGATGCTGGAACCACACCCCGAAAAGACGGATACCACCTGCCAGAACCGCCTGAACCACCTGCCGAGCACGCCGGAACCACCTGCTCGACTCACCGGTACCACCTACCTGACACGCCAATTCACCTGCTGGGTATGCCAGAACCACTTGGCGGACACTCCGGAATCATCTGCCGGACATGCCGGAACCAGCTCTCAGACACACCAGAACCAAGTGCCGGAGACGCCGGAAGCACCTGCCGAGCGTGCCGGAGCCACCTGCTCGACTCGCCAGAAACACCTGCCGGACACGCCAAAATCACCTGCCGGGTATGCCAGAACCACCTGGCGGACACTACGGAATCACCTGCCGCGCATGCCGGAAGCACGTGCCAGACACGCCGGAAACACCTACCGGACAGACCGGAACCACCTGCCAAGAACGCCGGAGCCACCTGTTCGACTCGCTGGAACCACCTGCCGGACAGGCCAATATCAACTGCTGGCTATGCCAGAACCACCTGGGGGACAGTCCGGGATCACCTGCCAGCCATGGCGGAACCACCTCTCAGACGTACCAGAACCACCTGCCGGAGAAGCTGGAAACACGTCCTGGACAGACTGGAACCACGTGACCCCCATGCCTGAACCACCTGCCGAGCACGGCGGAATCACCTGCCGGACATGCCAAAATCACCTGCGGGCTACGCCAGACTCACTTGGACGACTCTCCGAAATGACCTGCCGGGCATGTTGGAATCACCTCTCAGACGTGCCAGAAGCACGTGGCGGACAGTCCGGAATCACCTGTTGGGCATACGCAACCACCTCTGAGACGTACCAGAACCACGTGCCGTGCACGCCGGAACCACCTACCGGACAGACCGGAATCAACTTTTGGGCATGCCGGAACCACCAGTCAGATGTGCCAGAAACACGTGCCGGAGACGCCGGAAGCACCTGCCGAGCACGTCGCAACCACCTGCTCAACTCGCCTGAACCACCTGCCGGACACGCCAAAATCACCTGCCCGCTACACCAGCACCACTTCGGGGACAAGCCGGAATCACGTGAGGGGCATGCCGGCACAGCCTCTCAGACTGAACCTCGTGCCGGACACCACAGAACCACCTGCCGGACAGACCGGAACCACCTGCCGGACACGCCGGAACCACCGGCTCGACCCGCCGGAACGACCGCTGGACGTGCAAAATCACCTGCCGGCTTCGCCGGAAACACTTGGCGAACACTCCGGAATCACCTGCCGGGCATGCCGGAACCACCTCTCAGATATGCCAGAACCACGTGCCAATGACCCCGGAAGCACCTGCCGAGCACGCCGGAACCACCTGCTCGACTCGCCAGAACCACCTTCCGGACACGCAAAAATCACCTGCTGGCTACGCCACAACCGGTGGGGGAACACTTCGGAATCACCTGCCGGGCTTGCTGGAACCACCTGCCGGTCATGCCAAAATCACCTGCCAACTACGCCAGTACCACTTGGCGGACACTGTGGAAACACCTGTCGGGCCAGCCGGAACCACATCTCAGACGTGCCAGAACCATGTGCATGAGATGCTGGAACCACACCCCGAACAGACGGAAAACACCTGCCAGACCCGTCTGAACAACCTGCCGAGCACGCCGGAGCCACCTGCTCGACTCGCCGGGACCACCTACCTGACACGCCCAAATCACCAGCCGCGTATGCCAGAACCACTTGGCGGACACTCCGGAATCATCTGCCGGACATGCCGGAACCAGCTCTCAGACACAGCAGAACCACGTGCCGGAGACGCCGGAAGCACCTGCCGAGCATGGCTGAGCCACCTGCTCGACTCGCCAGAAACACCTGCCGGACACGCCAAAATCACCTGCCGGGTACGCCAGAACCACCTGGCGGACACTCCGAAATCACCTGTCGCGCATGCCGGAACCACCTCTCAGACGTGCCGGAAGCACGTGCCGGACACGCCAGAATCACCTACCAGACAGACCGGAACCACCTGCCGAGCACGCCGGAGCCACCTGTTCGACTCGCTGGAACCACCTGCCGGACAGGCCAAAATCACCTGCCGGGTATGCCAGAACCACCTGGCGGACACTACGGAATCACCTGCCGCGCATGCCGGAAGCACGTGCCAGACACGCCGGAAACACCTACCGGACAGACCGGAACCACCTGCCAAGAACGCCGGAGCCACCTGTTCGACTCGCTGGAACCACCTGCCGGACAGGCCAATATCAACTGCTGGCTATGCCAGAACCACCTGGGGGACAGTCCGGGATCACCTGCCAGCCCTGGCGGAACCAACTCTCAGACGTACCAGAACCACCTGCCGGAGAAGCTGGAAACACGTCCTGGACAGTCTGGAACCACCTGCCGGCCAAGCCTGAACCACCTGCCAAGCACAACGGAACAACCTGCCAGACACGCCAAAATCACCTGCGTGTTATGCCAGAACCACTTGGAGGACTCTCTGGGATGACCTGCCGAGCACGCCGGAACCACCTGCTCGACTCGCCAGAACCACCTGCCGGACATGCCAAAATCACCTGCCGACTATGCCAGAACCACTTGGCGAACACTCCGGAATCACTTGCCGGGCATGCAGGAACCACCTCTCAGACATGCCAGAACCCCGTGCCAATGACCCCGGAAGCACCAGCCGAGCACGCCGGAACCACCTGCTCGACTCGCCAGAACCACCTGCCGATCACGCAAAAATCACCTGCCGGCTACGCCACAACCAGTTGGTGAACACTTTGGAATCACCTGCCAGGCTTGCTGGAACCACCTGCCGGTCATGCCAAAATCACCTGCCAACTACGCCAGAACCGCTTGGCGGACACTGCGGAAACACCTGTCGGGTCGGCTGGAACCACATCTCAGACGTGCCAGAAACGTGTTCATGAGATGCTGGAACCACACCCCGAACAGACGGATACCACCTGCCAGAACCGCCTGAACCACCTGCCGAGCACGCCGGAACCACCTGCTCGATTCACCAGTACCACCTCCCTGACACGCCAAAATCACCTGCTGGGTATGCCAGAACCACTTGGCGGACACTCCGGAATCATCTGCCGGACATGCCGGAACCAGCTCTCAGACACACCAGAACCAAGTGCCGGAGATGCCGGAAGCACCTGCCGAGCATGCCGGAGCCACCTGCTCGACTCGCCAGAAACACCTGCCGGACACGCCAAAATCACCTGCCGGGTATCCCAGAACCACCTGGCGGACACTACGGAATCACCTGCCGCGCATTCCGGAACCACCTCTCAGACGTGCCGGAAGCACATGCCAGACACGCCGGAAACACCTACCGGACAGACCGGAACCACCTGCCAAGAACGCCGGAGCCACCTGTTCGACTCGCTGGAACCACCTGCCGGACAGGCCAATATCAACTGCTGGCTATGCCAGAACCACCTGGGGGACAGTCCGGGATCACCTGCCAGCCATGGCGGAACCACCTCTCAGACGTACCAGAACCACCTGCCGGAGAAGCTGGAAACACGTCCTGGACAGACTGGAACCACGTGACGGCCATGCCTGAACCACCTGCCGAGCACGGCGGAACCACCTGCCGGACACGCCAAAATCACCTGCGGGCTACGCCAGAACCACTTGGACGACTCTCCGAAATGACCTGCCGGGCATGTTGGAACCACCTCTCAGACGTGCCAGAAGCACGTGGCGGACAGTCCGGAATCACCTGTTGGGCATACGCAACCACCTCTGAGACGTACCAGAACCACGTGCCGTGCACGCCGGAACCACCTACCGGACAGACCGGAATCAACTTTTGGGCATGCCGGAACCACCAGTCAGATGTGCCAGAAACACGTGCCGGAGACGCCGGAAGCACCTGCCGAGCACGTCGCAACCACCTGCTCAACTCGCCTGAACCACCTGCCAGACACACCAAAATCACCTGCCCGCTACACCAGCACCACTTCGGGGACAAGCCGGAATCACGTGAGTTGCATGCCGGCACAGCCTCTCAGACTGAACCTCGTGCCGGACACCACAGAACCACCTGCCGGACAGACCGGAACCACCTGCCGGACACGCCGGAACCACCGGCTCGACCCACCGGAACGACCGCTGGACATGCAAACTCACCTGCCGGCTACGCCGGAAACACTTGGCGAAGACTCCGGAATCACCTGCTGGGCATGCCGGAACCACCTCTCAGATATGCCAGAACCACGTGCCAATGACCCCGGAAGCACCTGCCGAGCACGCCGGAACCACCTGCTCGACTCGCCAGAACCAACTGCCGGACACGCCAAAATCACCTGCCGGCTACGCCACAACCAGTTGGGGAACACTTCGGAATCACCTGCCGGGCTTGCTGGAACCACCTGCCGGTCATGCCAATATCACCTGCCAACTACGCAAGTACCACTTGGCGGACACTGTGGAAACACCTGTCGGGCCGGCCGGAACCACATCTCAGACGTGCCAGAACCATGTGCATGAGATGCTGGAACCACACCCCGAACAGACGGAAAACACCTGCCAGACCCGTCTGAACAACCTGCCGAGCACGCCGGAGCCACCTGCTCGACTCGCCGGACCCACCTACCTGACATGCCCGAATCACCAGCCGGGTATGCCAGAACCATTTGGCGGACACTCCGGAATCATCTGCCGGACATGCCGGAACCAGCTCTCAGACACACCAGAACCACGTGATGGAGACACCGGAAGCACCTGCCGAGCATGCCGCAGCCACCTGCTCGACTCGACAGAAACACCTGCCGGACACGCCAAAATCACCTGCCGGGTACGCCAGAACCACCTGGCGGACACTCTGAAACCACCTGTCGCGAATGCCGGAACCACCTCTCAGACGTGCCGGAAGCACGTGCCGGACACGCCGGAATCACCTACCGGACAGACCGGAACCACCTGCCGAGAACGCCGGAGCCACCTGTTCGACTCGCTGGAACCACCTCCCGGACAGGCCAATATCAACTGCTGGCTATGCCAGAACCACCTGGGGGACGGTCCGGAATCACCTGCCAGCCATGGCGGAACCACCTCTCAGACGTACCAGAACCACCTGCCGGAGAAGCTGGAAACACGTCCTGGACAGTCTGGAACCAGCTGCCGGCCAAGCCAGAACCACCTGCCAAGCACAACGGAACAACCTGCCAGAAACGCCAAAATCACCTGCGTGTTATGCCACAACCACTAGGAGGACTCTCTGGGATGACCTGCCGGATGCCAAAATCACCTGCCGACTATGCCAGAACCACTTGGCGAACACTCCGGAATCACTTGCCGGGCATGCAGGAACCACCTCTCAGACATGCCAGAACCCCGTGCCAATGACCCCGGAAGCACCAGCCGAGCACGCCGGAACCACCTGCTCGACTCGCCAGAACCACCTGCCGATCACGCAAAAATCACCTGCCGGCTACGCCACAACCAGTTGGTGAACACTTTGGAATCAACCGCCAGGCTTGCTGGAACCACCTGCCGGTCATGCCAGAATCACCTGCCAACTACGCCAGTACCACTTGGCGGACACTGTGGAAACACCTGTCGGGCCGGCCGGAACCACATCTCAGACGTGCCAGAACCATGTGCATGAGATGCTGGAACCACACCCCGAACAGACGGAAAACACCTGCCAGACCCGTCTGAACAACCTGCCGAGCACGCCGGAGCCACCTGCTCGACTCGCTGGAACCACCTACCTGACATGCCCAAATCACCAGCCGGGTATGCCAGAAGCACTTGGCGGACACTCCGGAATCATCTGCCGGATATGCCGGAACCAGCTCTCAGACACACCAGAACCACGTGCCGGAGACGCCGGAAGCACGTGCCGAGCATGCCGGAGCCACCTGCTCGACTCGCCAGAAACACCTGCCGGACACGTCAAAATCACCTGCCGGGTACGCCAGAACCACCTGGCGGACACTCCGAAATCACCTGCCGACTATGCCAGAACAACTTGGCGAACACACCGGGATCACTTGCCGGGCATGCAGGAACCACCTCTCAGACATGCCAGAACCCCGTGCCAATGACCCCGGAAGCACCAGCCGAGCACGCCGGAACCACCTGCTCGACTCGCCAGAACCACCTGCCGATCACGCAAAAATCACCTGCCGGCTACGCCACAACCAGTTGGTGAACACTTTGGAATCACCTGCCAGGCTTGCTGGAACCACCTGCCAGTCATGCCAAAATCACCTGCCAACTACGCCAGAACCTCTTGGCGGACACTGCGGAAACACCTGTCGGGCCGGCTGGAACCACATCTCAGACGTGCCAGAAACGTGTTCATGAGATGCTGGAACCACACCCCGAACAGACGGATACCACCTGCCAGAACCGCCTGAAACCACCTGCTGAGCACGCCGGAACCACCTCCTCGACTCACCGGTACCACCTCCCTGACACGCCAAAATCACCTGCTGGGTATGCCAGAACCACTTGGCGGACACTCCGGAATCATCTGCCGGACATGCCGGAACCAGCTCTCAGACACACCAGAACCAAGTGCCGTAGACGCCGGAAGCACCTGCCGAGCATGCCGGAGCCACCTGCTCGACTCGCCAGAAATACCTGCCGGACACGCCAAAATCACCTGCCGTGCATGCCGGAAGCACGTGCCAGACATGCCGCAAACACCTACCGGACAGACCGGAACCACCTGCCAAGAACGCCGGAGCCACCTGTTCGAATCGCTGGAACCACCTGCCGGACAGGCCAATATCAACTGCTGGCTATGCCAGAACCACCTGGGGGACGGTCCGGGATCACCTGCCAGCCATGGCGGAACCACCTCTCAGACGTGCCAGAACCACCTGCTGGAGAAGCTGGAAACACGTCCTGGACAGACTGGAACCAAAGACGGCCATGCCTGAACCACCTGCCGAGCACGGCGGAACCACCTGCCGGACGCACCAAAATCACCTGCGGGCTACGCCAGAACCACTTGGACGACTCTCCGAAATGACCTGCCGGGCATGTTGGAACCACCTCTCAGACGTGCCAGAACCATGTGCATGAGATGCTGGAACCAAACCCCGAACAGACGGAAAACACCTGCCAGACCCGTCTGAACAACCTGCCGAGCACGCCGGAGCCACCTGCTCGACTCGCCGGAACCACCTACCTGACATGCCCCAATCACCAGCCGGGTATGCCAGAACCAATTGGCGGACACTCCGGAATCATCTGCCGGACATGCCGGAACCAGCGCTCAGACACACCAGAACCACGTGCCGGAGACGCGGGAAGCACCTGCCGAGCATGCCGGAGCCACCTGCTTGACTCGCCAGAAACACCTGCCGGACACGCCAAAATCACCTGCCGGGTATGCCAGAACCACCTGGCGGACAATACGGAATCACCTGCAGCGCATGCCGGAACCACCTCTCAGACGTGCCGGAAGCACGTGCCAGACACGCCGGAAACACCTACCGGACAGACCGGAACCACCTGCCAAGAACGCCGGAGCCACCTGTTCGACTCGCTGGAACCACCTGCCGGACAGGCCAATATCAACTGCTGGCTATGCCAGAACCACCTGGGGGACAGTCCGGGATCACCTGCCAGCCATGGCGGAACCACCTCTCAGACGTACCAGAACCACCTGCCGGAGAAGCTGGAAACACGTCCTGGACAGACTGGAACCACGTGACCCCCATGCCTGAACCACCTGCCGAGCACGGCGGAATCACCTGCCGGACATGCCAAAATCAGCTGCGGGCTACGCCAGACTCACTTGGACGACTCTCCGAAATGACCTGCCGGGCATGTTGGAATCACCTCTCAGACGTGCCAGAAGGACGTGGCGGACAGTCCGGAATCACCTGTTGGGCATACGCAACCACCTCTGAGACGTACCAGAACCACGTGCCGTGCACGCCGGAACCACCTACCGGACAGACCGGAATCAACTTTTGGGCATGCCGGAACCACCAGTCAGATGTGCCAGAAACACGTGCCGGAGACGCCGGAAGCACCTGCCGAGCACGTCGCAACCACCTGCTCAACTCGCCTGAACCACCTGCCGGACACGCCAAAATCACCTGCCCGCTACACCAGCACCACTTCGGGGACAAGCCGGAATCACGTGAGGGGCATGCCGGCACAGCCTCTCAGACTGAACCTCGTGCCGGACACCACAGAACCACCTGCCGGACAGACCGGAACCACCTGCCGGACACGCCGGAACCACCGGCTCGACCCGCCGGAACGACCGCTGGACATGCAAAATCACCTGCCGGCTACGCCGGAAACACTTGGCGAACACTCCGGAATCACCTGCCGGGCATGCCGGAACCACCTCTCAGATATGCCAGAACCACGTGCCAATGACCCCGGAAGCACCTGCCGAGCACGCCGGAACCACCTGCTCGACTCGCCAGAACCACCTGCCGGACACGCAAAAATCACCTGCTGGCTACGCCACAACCGGTGGGGGAACACTTCGGAATCACCTGCCGGGCTTGCTGGAACAACCTGCCGGTCATGCCAAAATCACCTGCCAACTACGCCAGTACCACTTGGCGGACACTGTGGAAACACCTGTCGGGCCAGCCGGAACCACATCTCAGACGTGCCAGAACCATGTGCATGAGATGCTGGAACCACACCCCGAACAGACGGAAAACACCTGCCAGACCCGTCTGAACAACCTGCCGAGCACGCCGGAGCCACCTGCTCGACTCGCCGGGACCACCTACCTGACATGCCCAAATCACCAGCCGCGTATGCCAGAACCACTTGGCGGACACTCCGGAATCATCTGCCGGACATGCCGGAACCAGCTCTCAGACACAGCAGAACCACGTGCCGGAGACGCCGGAAGCACCTGCCGAGCATGGCTGAGCCACCTGCTCGACTCGCCAGAAACACCTGCCGGACACGCCAAAATCACCTGCCGGGTACGCCAGAACCACCTGGCGGACACTCCGAAATCACCTGTCGCGCATGCCGGAACCACCTCTCAGACGTGCCGGAAGCACGTGCCGGACACGCCAGAATTACCTACCGGACAGACCGGAACCACCTGCCGAGCACGCCGGAGCCACCTGTTCGACTCGCTGGAACCACCTGCCGGACAGGCCAATATCAACTGCTGGCTATGCCAGAACCACCTGGGGGACGGTCCGGAATCACCTGCCAGCCCTGGCGGAACCACCTCTCAGACGTACCAGAACCACCTGCCGGAGAAGCTGGAAACACGTCCTGGACAGTCTGGAACCACCTGCCGGCCAAGCCTGAACCACCTGCCAAGCACAACGGAACAACCTGCCAGACACGCCAAAATCACCTGCGTGTTATGCCAGAACCACTTGGAGGACTCTCTGGGATGACCTGCCGGGCATGCCGGAACCACCTCTCAGACGTGCCAGAACCATGTGGCGGACAGTCCGGAATCACCTGTTGGGCATGCGCAACCACCTCTGAGACGTACCAGAACCACATGCTGTGCAGGCTGGAACCACCTACCGGACAGACCGGAATCACCTTTCGGGCATGCCGGAACCACCTGTCAGATGTGCCAGAAACAGGTGCCGGAGACGCCGGAAGCACCTGCCAAGCACGTTGGAACCACCTGCTCAACTCGCCTGAACCACCTGCCGGACATGCCAAAATCACCTGCCGACTATGCCAGAACCACTTGGCGAACACTCCGGAATCACTTGCCGGGCATGCAGGAACCACCTCTCAGACATGCCAGAACCCCGTGCCAATGACCCCGGAAGCACCAGCCGAGCACGCCGGAACCACCTGCTCGACTCGTCAGAACCACCTGCCGATCACGCAAAAATCACCTGCCGGCTACGCCACAACCAGTTGGTGAACACTTTGGAATCACCTGCCAGGCTTGCTGGAACCACCTGCCGGTCATGCCAAAATCACCTGCCAACTACGCCAGAACCGCTTGGCGGACACTGCGGAAACAACTGTCGGGCCGGCTGGAACCACATCTCAGACGTGCCAGAAACGTGTTCATGAGATGCTGGAACCACACCCCGAACAGACGGATACCACCTGCCAGAACCGCCTGAACCTCCTGCCGAGCACGCCGGAACCACCTGCTCGACTCACCGGTACCACCTCCCTGACACGCCAAAATCACCTGCTGGGTATGCCAGAACCATTGGCGGACACTCCGGAATCATCTGCCGGACATGCCGGAACCAGCTCTCAGACCCACCAGAACCAAGTGCGGGAGACGCCAGAAGCACCTGCCGAGCATGCCGGAGCCACCTGCTCGACTCGCCAGAAACACCTGCCGGACACGCCAAAATCATCTGCCGGGTATGCCAGAACCACCTGGCGGACACTCCGGAATCAATTGCTGCGCATGCCGGAACCACCTCTCAGACACACCGGAAGCACGTGCCAGACACGCCGGAAACACCTACCGTAAAGACCGGAACCACCTGCCAAGAACGCCGGAGCCACCTCTTCGACTCGCTGGAACCACCTACCGGACAGGCCAATATCAACTGCTGGCTATGCCAGAACCACCTGGGGGACAGTCCGGGATCACCTGCCAGCCATGGCGGAACCACCTCTCAGACGTACCAGAACCACCTGCCGGAGAAGCTGGAAACACGTCCTGGACAGACTGGAACCACGTGACAGCCATGCCTGAACCACCTGCCGAGCACAGCGGAACCACCTGCCAGACACACCAAAATCACCTGCGGGCTACGCCAGAACCACTTGGACGACTCTCCGAAATGACCTGCCAGGCATGTTGGAACCACCTCTCAGACGTGCCAGAAGCACGTGGCGGACAGTCCGGAATCACCTGTTGGGCATACGCAACCACCTCTGACACGTACCAGAACCACGTGCCGTGCACGCCGGAACCACCTACCGGACAGACCGGAATCAACTTTTGGGCATGCCGGAACCACCAGTCAGATGTGCCAGAAACACGTGCCGGAGATGCCGGAAGCACCTGCCGAGCACGTCGCAACCACCTGCTCAACTCGCCTCAACCACCTGCCGGACACGCCAAAATCACCTGCCCGCTACACCAGCACCACTTCGGGGACAAGCCGGAATCACGTGAGGGGCATGCCGGCACAGCCTCTCAGACTGAACCTCGTGCCGGACACCACAGAACCACCTGCCAGACAGACCGGAACCCCCTGCCGGACACGCCGGAACCACCGGCTCGACCCGCCGGAACGACCGCTGGACATGCAAACTCACCTGCCGGCTACGCCGGAAACACTTGGCGAACACTCCGGAATCACCTGCCGGGCATGCCGGAACCACCTCTCAGATATGACAGAACCACCTGCCGGACACGCAAAAATCACCTGCCGGCTACGCCACAACCAGTTGGGGAACACTTCGGAATCACGTGCCGGGCTTGCTGGAACCACCTGCCGGTCATGCCAAAATCGCCTGCCAACTACGATAGTACCACTTGGCGGACACTGTGGAAACACCTGTCGGGCCGGCCGGAACCACCTCTCAGACGTGCCAGAACCATGTGCATGAGATGCTGGAACCACACCCCGAACAGACGGAAAACACCTGCCAGACCCGTCTGAACAACCTGCCGAGCACGCCGGAGCCACCTGCTCGACTCGCCGGAACCACCTACCTGACATGCCCAAATCACCAGCCGGGTATGCCAGAACCACTTGGCGGACACTCCGGAATCATCTGCCGGACATGCCGGAACCAGCTCTCAGACACAGCAGAACCACGTGCCGGAGATGCCGGAAGCACCTGCCGAGCATGCCGGAGCCACCTGCTCGACTCGCCAGAAACACCTGCCGCACACGCCAAAATCACCTGCCGGGTACGCCAGAACCACCTGGCGGACATTCCGAATTCACCTGTCGCGCATGCCGGAACCACCTCTCAGACGTGCCGGAAGCACGTGCCGGACACGCCGGAATCACCTACCGGACAGACCGGAACCACCTGCCGAGCACGCCGGAGCCACCTGTTCGACTCGCTGGAACCACCTGCCGGACAGGCCAATATCAACTGCTGGCTATGCCAGAACCACCTGGGGGACGGTCCGGAATCACCTGCCAGCCCTGGCGGAACCACCTCTCAGACGTACCAGAACCACCTGCCGGAGAAGCTGGAAACTCGTCCTGGACAGTCTGGAACCACCTGCCGGCCAAGCCTGAACCACCTGCCAAGCACAACGGAACAACCTGCCAGACACGCCAAAATCACCTGCGTGTTATGCCAGAACCACTTGGAGGACTCTCTGGGATGACCTGCCGGGCATGCCGGAACCACCTCTCAGACGTGCCAGAACCATGTGGCGGACAGTCCGGAATCACCTGTTGGGCATGCGCAACCACCTCTGAGACGTACCAGAACCACATGCCGTGCAGGCTGGAACCACCTACCGGACAGACCGGAATCACCTTTCGGGCATGCCGGAACCACCTGTCAGATGTGCCAGAAACACGTGCCGGAGACGCCGGAAGCACCTGCCAAGCACGTTGGAACCACCTGCTCAACTCGCCTGAACCACCTGCCGGACATGCCAAAATCACCTGCCGACTATGCCAGAACCACTTGGCGAACACTCCGGAATCACTTGCCGGGCATGCAGGAACCACCTCTCAGACATGCCAGAACCCCGTGCCAATGACCCCGGAAGCACCAGCCGAGCACGCCGGAACCACCTGCTCGACTCGTCAGAACCACCTGCCGATCACGCAAAAAGCACCTGCCGGCTACGCCACAACCAGTTGGTGAACACTTTGGAATCACCTGCCAGGCTTGCTGGAACCACCTGCCGGTCATGAGAAAATCACCTGCCAACTACGCCAGAACCGCTTGGCGGACACTGCGGAAACACCTGTCGGGCCAGCTGGAACCACATCTCAGACGTGCCAGAAACGTGTTCATGAGATGCTGGAACCACACCCCGAACAGACGGATACCACCTGCCAGAACCGCCTGAAGCACCTGCCGAGCACGCCGGAACTACCTGCTCGACTCACCGGTACCACCTCCCTGACACGCCAAAATCACCTGCTGGGTATGCCAGAACCACTTGGCGGACACTCCGGAATCATCTGCCGGACATGCCGGAACCAGCTCTCAGACACACCAGAAACACGTGCCGGAGACGCCGGAAGCACCTGCCGAGCGTGCCGGAGCCACCTGCTCGACTCGCCAGAAACACCTGCCGGACACGCCAAAATCACCTGCCGGGTATGCCAGAACCACCTGGCGGACACTACGGAATCACCTGCCGCGCATGCCGGAAGCACGTGCCAGACACGCCGCAAACACCTACCGGACAGACCGGAACCACCTGCCAAGAACGCCGGAGCCACCTGTTCGACTCGCTGGAACCACCTGCCGGACAGGCCAATATCAACTGCTGGCTATGCCAGAACCACCTGGGGGACAGTCCGGGATCACCTGCCAGCCATGGCGGAACCACCTCTCAGACGTACCAGAACCACCTGCCGGAGAAGCTGGAAACACGTCCTGGACAGACTGGAACCACGTGACGGCCATGCCTGAACCACCTGCCGAGCACGGCGGAACCACCTGCCGGACACGCCAAAATCACCTGCGGGCCACGCCAGAACCACTTGGACGACTCTCCGAAATGACCTGCCGGGCATGTTGGAACCACCTCTCAGACGTGCCAGAAGCACGTGGCGGACAGTCCGGAATCACCTGTTGGGCATGCGCAACCACCTCTGACACGTACCAGAACCACGTGCCGTGCACGCCGGAACCACCTACCGGACAGACCGGAATCAACTTTTGGGCATGCCGGAACCACCAGTCAGATGTGCCAGAAACACGTGCCGGAGACGCCGGAAGCACCTGCCGAGCACGTCGCAACCACCTGCTCAACTCGCCTGAACCACCTGCCGGACACGCCAAAATCACCTGCCCGCTACACCAGCACCACTTCGGGGACAAGCTGGAATCACGTGAGGGGCATGCCGGCACAGCCTCTCAGACTGAACCTCGTGCCGGACACCACAGAACCACCTGCCGGACAGACCGGAACCACCTGCCGGACACGCCGGAACCACCGGCTCGACCCGCCGGAACGACCGCTGGACATGCAAACTCACCTGCCGGCTACGCCGGAAACACTTGGCGAACACTCCGGAATCACCTTCCGGGCGTGCCGGAACCACCTCTCAGATATGCCAGAACCACGCGCCAATGACCCCGGAAGCACCTGCCGAGCACGCCGGAACCACCTGCTCGACTCGCCAGAACCACCTGCCGGACACGCAAAAATCACCTGCCGGCTACGCCACAACCAGTTGGGGAACACTTCGGAATCACCTGCCGGGCTTGCTGGAACCAACTGCCGGTCATGCCAAAATCACCTGCCAACTACGCCAGTACCACTTGGCGGACACTGTGGAAACACCTGTCGGGCCGGCCGGAACCACATCTCAGACGTGCCAGAACCATGTGCATGAGATGCTGGAACCACACCCCGAACAGACGGAAAACACCTGCCAGACCCGTCTGAACAACCTGCCGAGCACGCCGGAGCCACCTGCTCGACTCGCCGGAACCACCTACCTGACATGCCCAAATCACCAGCCGGGTATGCCAGAACCACTTGGCGGACACTCCGGAATCATCTGCCGGACATGCCGGAACCAGCTCTCAGACACAGCAGAACCACGTGCCGGAGACGCCGGAAGAACCTGCCGAGCATGCCGGAGCCACCTGCTCGACTCGCCAGAAACACCTGCCGGACACGCCAAAATCACCTGCCGGGTACGCCAGAACCACCTGGCGGACACTCCGAAATCACCTGTCGCGCATGCCGGAACCACCTCTCAGACGTGCCGGAAGCACGTGCCGGACACGCCGGAATCACCTACCGGACAGACCAGAACCACCTGCCGAGCACGCCGGAGCCACCTTTTCGACTCGCTGGAACCACCTGCCGGACAGGCCAATATCAACTGCTGGCTATGCCAGAACCACCTGGGGGACGGTCCGGAATCACCTGCCAGCCATGGCGGAACCACCTCTCAGACGTACCAGAACCACCTGCCGGAGTAGCTGGAAACACGTCCTGGACAGTCTGGAACCACCTGCCGGCCAAGCCTGAACCACCTGCCAAGCACAACGGAACAACCTGCCAGACACGCCAAAATCACCTGCGTGTTATGCCAGAACCACTTGGAGGACTCTCTGGGATGACCTGCAGGGCATGCCGGAACCACCTCTCAGACGTGCCAGAACCATGTGGCGGACAGTCCGGAATCACCTGTTGGGCATGCGCAACCACCTCTGAGACGTACCAGAACCACATGCTGTGCAGGCTGGAACCACCTACCGGACAGACCGGAATCACCTTTCGGGCATGCCGGAACCACCTGTCAGATGTGCCAGAAACAGGTGCCGGAGACGCCGGAAGCACCTGCCAAGCACGTTGGAACCACCTGCTCAACTCGCCTGAACCACCTGCCGGACATGCCAAAATCACCTGCCGACTATGCCAGAACCACTTGGCGAACACTCCGGAATCACTTGCCGGGCATGCAGGAACCACCTCTCAGACATGCCAGAACCCCGTGCCAATGACCCCGGTAGCACCAGCCGAGCACGCCGGAACCACCTGCTCGACTCGTCAGAACCACCTGCCGATCACGCAAAAACCACCTGCCGGCTACGCCACAACCAGTTGGTGAACACTTTGGAATCACCTGCCAGGCTTGCTGGAACCACCTGCCGGTCATGCCAAAATCACCTGCAAACTACGCCAGAACCGCTTGGCGGACACTGCGGAAACACCTGTCGGGCCGGCTGGAACCACATCTCAGACGTGCCAGAAACGTGTTCATGAGATGCTGGAACCACACCCCGAAAAGACGGATACCACCTGCCAGAACCGCCTGAACCACCTGCCGAGCACGCCGGAACCACCTGCTCGACTCACCGGTACCACCTACCTGACACGCCAATTCACCTGCTGGGTATGCCAGAACCACTTGGCGGACACTCCGGAATCATCTGCCGGACATGCCGGAACCAGCTCTCAGACACACCAGAACCAAGTGCCGGAGACGCCGGAAGCACCTGCCGAGCGTGCCGGAGCCACCTGCTCGACTCGCCAGAAACACCTGCCGGACACGCCAAAATCACCTGCCGGGTATGCCAGAACCACCTGGCGGACACTACGGAATCACCTGCCGCGCATGCCGGAAGCACGTGCCAGACACGCCGGAAACACCTACCGGACAGACCGGAACCACCTGCCAAGAACGCCGGAGCCACCTGTTCGACTCGCTGGAACCACCTGCCGGACAGGCCAATATCAACTGCTGGCTATGCCAGAACCACCTGGGGGACAGTCCGGGATCACCTGCCAGCCATGGCGGAACCACCTCTCAGACGTACCAGAACCACCTGCCGGAGAAGCTGGAAACACGTCCTGGACAGTCTGGAACCACCTGCCGGCCAAGCCTGAACCACCTGCCAAGCACAACGGAACAACCTGCCAGACACGCCAAAATCACCTGCGTGTTATGCCAGAACCACTTGGAGGACTCTCTGGGATGACCTGCCGAGCACGCCGGAACCACCTGCTCGACTCGCCAGAACCACCTGCCGGACATTCCAAAATCACCTGCCGACTATGCCAGAACCACTTGGCGAACACTCCGGAATCACTTGCCGGGCATGCAGGAACCACCTCTCAGACATGCCAGAACCCCGTGCCAATGACCCCGGAAGCACCAGCCGAGCACGCCGGAACCACCTGCTCGACTCGCCAGAACCACCTGCCGATCACGCAAAAATCACCTGCCGGCTACGCCACAACCAGTTGGTGAACACTTTGGAATCACCTGCCAGGCTTGCTGGAACCACCTGCCGGTCATGCCAAAATCACCTGCCAACTACGCCAGAACCGCTTGGCGGACACTGCGGAAACACCTGTCGGGCCGGCTGGAACCACATCTCAGATGTGCCAGAAACGTGTTCATGAGATGCTGGAACCACACCCCGAACAGACGGATACCACCTGCCAGAACCGCCTGAACCACCTGCCGAGCACGCCGGAACCACCTGCTCGATTCACCAGTACCACCTCCCTGACACGCCAAAATCACCTGCTGGGTATGCCAGAACCACTTGGCGGACACTCCGGAATCATCTGCCGGACATGCCGGAACCAGCTCTCAGACACACCAGAACCAAGTGCCGGAGATGCCGGAAGCACCTGCCGAGCATGCCGGAGCCACCTGCTCGACTCGCCAGAAACACCTGCCGGACACGCCAAAATCACCTGCCGGCTACGCCACAACCAGTTGGTGAACACTTTGGAATCACCTGCCAGGCTTGCTGGAACCACCTGCCGGTCATGCCAAAATCACCTGCCAACTACGCCAGAACCGCTTGGCGGACACTGCGGAAACACCTGTCGGGCCGGCTGGAACCACATCTCAGACGTGCCAGAAACGTGTTCATGAGATGCTGGAACCACACCCCGAACAGACGGATACCACCTGCCAGAACCGCCTGAACCACCTGCCGGACACGCCAAACTCACCTGCCGGCTACGCCACAACCAGTTGGGGAACACTTCGGAATCACCTGCCGGGCTTGCTGGAACCACCTGCCGGTCATGCCAATATCACCTGCCAACTACGCCAGTACCACTTGGCGGTCACTGTGGAAACACCTGTCGGGCCGGCCGGAACCACATCTCAGACGTGCCAGAACCATGTGCATGAGATGCTGGAACCACACACCGAACAGACGGAAAACACCTGCCAGACCCGTCTGAACAGCCTGCCGAGCACGCCGGAGCCACCTGCTCGACTCGCCGGAACCACCTACCTGACATGCCCAAATCACCAGCCGGGTATGCCAGAACCACTTGGCGGACACTCCGGAATCATCTGCCGGACATGCCGGAACCAGCTCTCAGACACACCAGAACCAAGTGCCGGAGACGCCGGAAGCACCTGCCGAGCATGCCGGAGCCACCTGCTCGACTCGCCAGAAACACCTGCCGGACATGCCAAAATCACCTGCCGGGTACAACAGAACCACCTGGCGGACACTCCGAAATCACCTGTCGCGCATGCCGGAACCACCTCTCAGACGTGCCAGAAGCACGTGCCGGACACGCCGGAATCACCTACCGGACAGACCAGAACCACCTGCCGAGCACGCCGGAGCCACCTGTTCGACTCGCTGGAACCACCTGCCGGACAGGCCAATATCAACTGCTGGCTATGCCAGAACCACCTGGGGGACGGTCCGGAATCACCTGCCAGCCATGGCGGAACCACCTCTCACACGTACCAGAACCACCTGCCGGAGAAGCTGGAAACACGTCCTGGACAGTCTGGAACCACCTGCCGGCCAAGCCTGAACCACCTGCCAAGCACAACGGAACAACCTGCCAGACACGCCAAAATCACCTGCGTGTTATGCCAGAACCACCTGGAGGACTCTCTGGGATGACCTGCCGGGCATGCCGGAACCACCTCTCAGACGTGCCAGAACCATGTGGCGGACAGTCCGGAATCACCTGTTGGGCATGCGCAACCACCTCTGAGACGTACCAGAACCACATGTCGTGCAGGCTGGAACCAGCTACCGGACAGACCGGAATCACCTTTCGGGCATGCCGGAACCACCTGTCAGATGTGCCAGAAACACGTGCCGGAGACGCCGGAAGCACCTGCCAAGCACGTTGGAACCACCTGCTCAACTCGCCTGAACCACCTGCCGGACATGCCAAAATCACCTGCCGACTATGCCAGAACCACTTGGCGAACACTCCGGAATCACTTGCCGGGCATGCAGGAACCACCTCTCAGACATGCCAGAACCCCATGCCAATGACCCCGGAAGCACCAGCCGAGCACGCCGGAACCACCTGCTCGACTCGCCAGAACCACCTGCCGATCACGCAAAAATCACCTGCCGGCTACACCACAACCAGTTGGTGAACACTTTGGAATCACCTGCCGGGCTTGCTGGAACCACCTGCCGGTCATGCCAAAATCACCTGCCAACGACGCCAGAACCGCTTGGCGGACACTGCGGAAACACCTGTCGGGCCGGCTGGAACCACATCTCAGACGTGCCAGAAACGTGTTCATGAGATGCTGGAACCAAACCCCGAACAGACGTATACCACATGCCAGAACCGCCTGAACCACCTGCCGAGCACGCCGGAACCACCTGCTCGACTCACCGGTACCACCTCCCTGACACGCCAAAATCACCTGCTGGGTATGCCAGAACCACTTGGCGGACACTCCGGAATCATCTGCCGGACATGCCGGAACCAGCTCTCAGACACACCAGAACCAAGTGCCGGAGACGCCAAAAGCACCTGCCGAGCATGCCGGAGCCACCTGCTCGACTCGCCAGAAACACCTGCCGGACATGCCAAAATCACCTGCCGGGTATGCCAGAACAACCTGGCTGACACTACGGAATCACCTGCCGCGAATGCCGGAAGGACGTGCCAGACACGCCGCAAACACCTACCGGACAGACCGGAACCACCTGCCGAGCACGCCGGAGCCACCTGTTCGACTCGCTGGAACCACCTGCCGGACAGGCCAATATCAACTGCTGGCTATGCCAGAACCACCTGGGAGACAGTCCGGGATCACCTGCCAGCCATGGCGGAACCACCTCTCAGACGTACCAGAACCACCTGCCGGAGAAGCTGGAAACACGTCCTGGACAGACTGGAACCACGTGACGGCCATGCCTGAACCACCTGCTGAGCACGGCGGAACCACCTGCCGGACACGCCAAAATCACCTGCGGGCTACGCCAGAACCACTTGGACGACTCTCCGAAATGACCTGCCGCGCAGTTTGGAACCACCTCTCAGATGTGCCAGAAGCACGTGGCGGACAGTCAGGAATCACCTGTTGGGCATACGCAACCACCTCTGACACGTACCAGAACCACGTGCCGTGCACGCAGGAACCACCTACCGGACAGACCGGAATCAACTTTTGGGCAAGCCGGAACCACCAGTCAGATGTGCCAGAAACACGTGCCGGAGACGCCGGAAGCACCTGCCGAGCACGTCGCAACCACCTGCTCAACTCGCCTGAACCACCTGCCGGACACGCCAAAATCACCTGCCCGCTACACCAGCACCACTTCGGGGACAAGCCGGAATCACGTGAGGGGCATGCCGGCACAGCCTCTCAGACTGAACCTCGTGCCGGACACCACAGAACCACCTGCCGGACAGACCGGAACCACCTGCCGGACACGCCGGAACCACCGGCTCGACCCGCCGGAACGACCGCTGGACATGCAAACTCACCTGCTGGCTACGCCAGAAACACTTGGCGAACACTCCGGAATCACCTGCCGGGCATGCCGGAACCACCTCTCAGATATGCCAGAACCACGTGCCAATGACCCCGGAAGCACCTGCCGAGCACGCCGGAACCACCTGCTCGACTCGCCAGAACCACCTGCCGGACACGCAGAAATCACCTGCCGGCTACGCCACAACCAGTTGGGGAACACTTCGGAATCACCTGCCGGGCTTGCTGGAACCACCTGCCGGTCATGCCAAAATCACCTGCCAACTACGCCAGTACCACTTGGCGGACACTGTGGAAACACCTGTCGGGCCGGCCGGAACCACAACTCAGACGTGCCAGAACCTTGTGCATGAGATGCTGGAACCACACCCCGAACAGACGGAAAACACCTGCCAGACCCGTCTGAACAACCTGCCGAGCACCTACCTGACATGCCCAAATCACCAGCCGGGTATGCCAGAACCACTTGGCGGACACTCCGGAATCATCTGCCGGACATGCCGGAACCAGCTCTCAGACACACCAGAACCACGTGCCGGAGACGCCGTAAGCACCTGCCGAGCATGCCGGAGCCACCTGCTCGACTCGCCAGAAACACCAGCCGATCATTCAAAAATCACCTGCTGGCTATGCCACAACCATTTGGTGAACACTTTGGAATCACCTGCCAGGCTTGCTGGAACCACCTGCCGGTCATGCCAAAATCACCTGACAACTACGCCAGAACCGCTTGGCAGACACTGCGGGAACACCTGTCGGGCCGGCTGGAACCACATCTCAGACGTGCCAGAAACGTGTTCATGAGATGCTGGAACCACACCCCGAACAGACGGATACCACCTGCCAGAACCGCCTGAACCACCTGCCGAGCACGCCGGAACCACCTGCTCGACTCACCGGTACCACCTCCCTGACACGCCAAAATCACCTGCTGGGTATGCCAGAACCACTTGGCGGACACTCCGGAATCATCTGCCGGACATGCCGGAACCAGCTCTCAGACACACCAGAACGAAGTGCCGGAGACGCCGGAAGCACCTGCCGAGCATGCCGGAGCCACCTGCTTGACTCGCCAGAAACACTTGCCGGACACGCCAAAATCACCTGCCGGGTATTCCAGAACCACCTGGCGGACACTACAGAATCACCTGCCGCGCATGCCGGAAGCACGTGCCAGACATGCCGGAAACACGTGCCGGACACGCCGGAATCACCTACGGGACAGACCGGAACCACCTGCTGAGCACGCCGGAGCCACCTGTTCGACTCGCTGGAACCACCTGCCGGACAGGCCAATGTTAACTGCTGGCTATGCCAGAACCACCTGAGGGATGGTCCGGAATCACCTGCCAGCCATGGCGGAACCACCTCTCAGACGTACCAGAACCACCTGCCGGAGAAGCTGGAAACACGTCCTGGACAGTCTGGAACCACCTGCCGGACAAGCCTGAACCACCTGCCAAGCACAACGGAACAACCTGCCAGACACTCCAAAATCACCTGCGAGTTATGCCAGAACCACCTGGAGGACTCTCTGGGATGACCTGCCGGGCATGCCGGAAACACCTCTCAGACGTGCCAGAACCATGTGGCGGACAGTCCGGAATCACCTGTTGGGCCCGCGCAACCACCTCTGAGACGTACCAGAACCACATGCCGTGCAGGCTGGAACCACCTACCGGACAGACCGGAATCACCTTTCGGGCATGCCGGAACCACCTGTCAGATGTGCCAGAAACACGTGCCGGAGACGCCGGAAGCACCTGCCAAGCACGTTGGAACCACCTGCTCAACTCGCCTGAACCACCTGCCGGACATGCCAAAATCACCTGCCGACTATGCCAGAACCACTTGGCGAACACTCCGGAATCACTTGCCGGGCATGTAGGAACCACCTCTCAGACATGCCAGAACCCCGTGCCAATGACCCCGGAAGCACCAGCCGAGCACGCCGGAACCACCTGCTCGACTCGCCAGAACCACCTGCCGATCACGCAAAAATCACCTGCCGGCTACGCCACAACCAGTTGGTGAACACTTTGGAATCACCTGCCAGGCTTGCTGGAACCACCTGCCAGTCATGCCAAAATCACCTGCCAACTACGCCAGAACCGCTTGGCGGACACTGCGGAAACACCTGTCGGGCCGGCTGGAACCACATCTCAGACGTGCCAGAAACGTGTTCATGAGATGCTGGAACCACACCCCGAGCAGACGGATACCACCTGCCAGAACCGCCTGAACCACATGCCGAGCACGCCGGAACCACCTGCTCGACTCACTGGTACCACCTCCCTGACACGCCAGAATCACCTGCTGCGTATGCCAGAACTACTTGGCGGACACTCCGGAATCATCTGCCGGACATGCCGGAACCAGCTCTCAGACACACCAGAACCAAGTGCCGGGGACGCCGGAAGCACCTGCCGAGCATGCCGGAGCCACCTGCTCGACTCGCCAGAAACACCTGCCGGACACGCCAAAATCACCTGCCGGGTATGCCAGAACCACCTGGCGGACACTACGGAATCACCTGCCGCGCATGCCGGAATTACGGCTCAGACTCGCCGCAAACACCTACCGGACAGACCGGAACCACCTGCCAAGAACGCCGGAGCCACCTGTTCGACTCGCTGGAACCACCTGCCGGACAGGCCAATATCAACTGCTGGCTATGCCAGAACCACCTGGGGGACAGTCCGGGATCACC
Source organism: Equus caballus (assembly GCF_041296265.1). Classification (NCBI taxonomy): domain Eukaryota; kingdom Metazoa; phylum Chordata; class Mammalia; order Perissodactyla; family Equidae; genus Equus; species Equus caballus. The sequence continues at coordinate 7,544,554 of NC_091700.1, read as the reverse complement.
TGCCAGCCATGGCGGAACCACCTCTCAGACGTACCAGAACCACCTGCCGGAGAAGATGGAAACACGTCCTGGACAGACTGGAGCCACGTGACGTCCATGCCTGAACCACCTGCCGAGCATGGCGGAACCACCTGCCGGACACGGCAAAATCACCTGCGGGCTACGCCAGAACCACTTGGATGACTCTCCGAAATGACCTGCCGGGCATGTTGGAACCACCTCTCAGACGTGCCAGAAGCACTTGGCGAACACTCCGGAATCACCTGCCGGGCATGCCGGAACCACCTCTCAGATATGCCAGAACCACGTGCCAATGACCCCGGAAGCACCTGCCGAGCACGCCGGAACCACCTGCTCGACTCGCCAGAACCACCTGCCGGACACGCAGAAATCACCTGCCGGCTACGCCACAACCAGTTGGGGAACACTTCGGAATCACCTGCCGGGCTTGCTGGAACCACCTGCCGGTCATGCCAAAATCACCTGCCAACTACGCCAGTACCACTTGGCGGACACTGTGGAAACACCTGTCGGGCCGGCCGGAACCACATCTCAGACGTGCCAGAACCATGTGCATGAGATGCTGGAACCACACCCCGAACCGACGGAAAACACCTGCCAGACCCGTCTGAACAACCTGCCGAGCACCTACCTGACATGCCCAAATCACCAGCCGGGTATGCCAGAACCACTTGGCGGACACTCCGGAATCATCTGCCGGACATGCCGGAACCAGCTCTCAGACACAGCAGAACCACGTGCCGGAGACGCCGTAAGCACCTGCCGAGCATGCCGGAGCCACCTGCTCGACTCGCCAGAAACACCAGCCGATCATTCAAAAATCACCTGCCGGCTACGCCACAACCATTTGGTGAACACTTTGGAATCACCTGCCAGGCTTGCTGGAACCACCTGCCGGTCATGCCAAAATCATCTGACAACTACGCCAGAACCGCTTGGCGGACACTGCGGAAACACCTGTCGGGCCGGCTGGAACCACATCTCAGACGTGCCAGAAACGTGTTCATGAGATGGTGGAACCACACCCCGAACAGACGGATACCACCTGCCAGAACCGCCTGAACCACCTGCCGAGCACGCCGGAACCACCTGCTCGACTCACCGGTACCACCTCCCTGACACGCCAAAATCACCTGCTGGGTATGCCACAACCACTTGGCGGACACTCCGGAATCATCTGCCGGACATGCCGGAACCAGCTCTCAGACACACCAGAACCAAGTGCCGGGGACGCCGGAAGCACCTGCCGAGCATGCCGGAGCCACCTGCTCGACTCGCCAGAAACACCTGCCGGACACGCCAAAATCACCTGCCGGGTATGCCAGAAGCACCTGGCGGACACTACGGATTCACCTGCCGTGCATGCCGGAACCACCTCTCAGACGTGCCGGAAGCACGTGCCGGACATGCCGGAAACACCTACCGGACAGAAGGGAACCACCTGCCAAGAACGCCGGAGCCACCTGTTCGACTCGCTGGAACCACCTGCCGGACAGGCCAATATCAACTGCTGGCTATGCCAGAACCGCCTGGGGGACAGTCCGGGATCACCTGCCAGCCATGGCGGAACGACCTCTCAGACGTACCAGAACCACCTGCCGGAGAAGCTGGAAACACGTCCTGGACAGTCTGGAACCACCTGCCGGCCAAGCCTGAACCACCTGCCAAGCACGGTGGAACCACCTGCCAGACACGCCAAAATCACCTGCGTGTTATGCCAGAACCACTTGGAGGACTCTCTGGGATGACCTGCCGGGCATGCCAGAACCACCTCTCAGACGTGCCAGAACCATGTGGCGGACAGTCCAGAATCACCTGTTGGGCATGCGCAACCACCTCTGAGACGTACCAGAACCACATGCCGTGCAGGCTGGAACCACCTACCGGACAGACCGGAATCACCTTTCGGGCATGCCGGAACCACCTGTCAGATGTGCCAGAAACACGTGCCGGAGACGCCGGAAGCACCTGCCAAGCACGTTGGAACCACCTGCTCAACTCGCCTGAACCACCTGCCGGACATGCCAAAACCACCTGCCGACTATGCCAGAACCACTTGGTGAACACTCCGGAATCACTTGCCGGGCATGCAGGAACCACCTCTCAGACATGCCATAACCCCGTGCCAATGACCCCGGAAGCACCAGCCGAGCACGCCGGAACCACCTGCTCGACTCGCCAGAACCACCTGCCGATCACGCAAAAATCACCAGCCGGCTACGCCACAACCAGTTGGTGAACACTTTGGAATCACCTGCCAGGCTTGCTGGAACCACCTGCCGGTCATGCCAAAATCACCTGCCAACTACGCCAGAACCGCTTGGCGGACACTGCGGAAACACCTGTCGGGCCGGCTGGAACCACATCTCAGACGTGCCAGAAACGTGTTCATGAGATGCTGGAACCACACCCCGAACAGACGGATACCACCTGCCAGAACCGCCTGAACCACCTGCCGAGCATGCTGGAACCACCTGCTCGACTCACCGGTACCACCTCCCTGACACGCCAAAATCACCTGCTGGGTATGCCAGAACCACTTGGCGGACACTCTGGAATCATCTGCCGGACATGCCGGAACCAGCTCTCAGACACACCAGAACCAAGTGCCGGAGACGCCGGAAGCACCTGCCGAGCATGCCGGAGCCACCTGCTCGAATCGCCAGAAACACCTGCCAGACACGCCAAAATCACCTGCCGGGTATGCCAGAACCACCTGGCGGACCCTATGGAATCACCTGCCGCGCATGCCGGAAGCACGTGCCAGACACGCCGGAAACACCTACCGGACAGACCGGAACCACTTGCCAAGAACGCCGGAGCCACCTGTTCGACTCGCTGGAACCACCTACCTGACATGACAAAATCGCGAGCCGTGTATGCCAGAACCACTTGGCGGACACTCCGGAATCATCTGCCGGACATGCCGGAACCAGCTCTCAGACACACCAGAACCACGTGCCGGAGACGCCGGAAGCACCTGCCGAGCATGCCGGAGCCACCTGTTCGACTCGCCAGAAACACCTGCCGGACACGCCAAAATCACCTGCCCGCTACACCAGCACCACTTCGGGGACAAGCTGGAATCACGTGAGGGGCATGCCGGCACAGCCTCTCAGACTGAACCTCGTGCCGGACACCACAGAACCACCTGCCGGACAGACCGGAACCACCTGCCGGACACGCCGGAAAGACCGGCTCGACCCGCCGGAACGACCGCTGGACATGCAAAATCACCTGCCGGCTACGCCGGAAACACTTGGCGAACACTCCGGAATCACCTGCCGGGCATGCCGGAACCACCTCTCAGATATGCCAGAACCACGTGCCAATGACCCCGGAAGCACCTGCCGAGCACGCCGGAACCACCTGCTCGACTCGCCAGAACCACCTGCCGGACACGCAAAAATCACCTGCCGGCTACGCCACAACCAGTTGGGGAACACTTCGGAATCACCTGCCTGGCTTGCTGGAACCAACTGATGGTCATGCCAAAATCACCTGCTGGGTATGCCAGAACCACTTGGCGGACGCTCCGGAATCATCTGCCGGACATGCCGGAACCAGCTCTCAGACACACCAGAACCAAGTGCCGGAGACGCCGGAAGCACCTGCCGAGCATGCCGGAGCCACCTGCTCGACTCGCCAGGAACACCTGCCGGACACTCCAAAATCACCTGCCGGGTACGCCAGAACCACCTGCCGGACACGCAGAAATCACCTGCCGGCTACGCCACAACCAGTTGGGGAACACTTTGGAATCACCTGCCAGGCTTGCTGGAACCACCTGCCGGTCATGCCAAAATCACCTGCCAACTACGCCAGTACCACTTGGCGGACACTGTGGAAACACCTGTCGGGCCGGCTGGAACCACATCTCAGACGTGCCAGAAACGTGTTCATGAGATGGTGGAACCACACCCCGAACAGACGGATACCACCTGCCAGAACCGCCTGAACCACCTGCCGAGCACGCCGGAACCACCTGCTCGACTCACTGGTACCACCTCCCTGACACGCCAAAATCACCTGCTGGGTATGCCAGAACCACTTGGCGGACACTCCGGAATCATCTGCCGGACATGCCGGAACCAGCTCTCAGACACACCAGAACCAAGTGCCGGAGACGCCGGAAGCACCTGCCGAGCATGCCGGAGCCACCTGCTCGACACGCCAGAAACACCTGCCGGACACGCCAAAATCAGCTGCCGGGTATGCCAGGACCACCTGGCGGACACTACGGAATCACCTGCCGCGCATGCCGGAAGCACGTGCCAGACACGCCGCAAACACCTACCGGACAGACCGGAACCACCTGCCAAGAACGCCGGAGCCACCTGTTCGACTCGCTGGAACCACCTGCCGGACAGGCCAATATGAACTGCTGGCTATGCCAGAACCACCTGGGGGACAGTCCGGGATCACCTGCCAGCCATGGCGGAACCACCTCTCAGACGTACCAGAACCACCTGCCGGAGAAGCTGGAAACACGTCCTGGACAGACTGGAACGACGTGACGCCCATGCCTGAACCACCTGCCGAGCACGGCGGAACCACCTGTCGGACAGACCGGAATCAACTTTTGGGCATGCCGGAACCACCAGTCAGATGTGCCAGAAACACGTGCCGGAGACGCCGGAAGCACCTTCCGAGCACGTCGCAACCACCTGCTCAACTCGCCTGAACCACCTGCCGGACACGCCAAAATCACCTGCCCGCTACACCAGCACCACTTCGGGGACAAGCCGGAATCACGTGAGGGGCATGCCGGCACAGCCTCTCAGACTGAACCTCGTGCCGGACACCACAGACCACCTGCCGGACAGACCGGAACCACCTGCCGGACACGCCGGAACCACAGGCTCGACCCGCCGGAACGACCGCTGGACATGCAAAATCACCTGCTGGCTATGCCGGAAACACTTGGCGAACACTCCGGAATCACCTGCCGGGCATACCGGAACCACCTCTCAGATATGCCAGAACCACGTGCCAATGACCCCGGAAGCACCTGCCGAGCACGCCGGAACCACCTGCTCGACTCGCCAGAACCACCTGCCGGACGCGCAGAAATCACCTGCCGGCTACGCCACAACCAGTTGGGGAACACTTCGGAATCACCTGCCGGGCTTGCTGGAACCACCTGCCGGTCATGCCAAAATCACCTGCCAACTACGCCAGTACCGCTTGGCGGACACTGTGGAAACACCTGTCGGGCCGGCCGGAACCACATCTCAGACGTGCCAGAACCATGTGCATGAGATGCTGGAACCACACCCCGAACAGACGGAAAACACCTGCTAGACCCGTCTGAACAACCTGCCGAGCACCTACCTGACATGCCCAAATCAACAGCCGGGTATGCCAGAACCTCTTGGCGGACACTCCGGAATCATCTGCCGGACATGCCGGAACCAGCTCTCAGACACACCAGAACCACGTGCCGGAGACGCCGTAAGCACCTGCCGAGCATGCCGGAGCCACCTAGTCGACTCGCCAGAAACACCAGCCGATCATTCAAAAATCACCTGCCGGCTACGCCACAACCATTTGGTGAACACTTTGGAATCACCTGCCAGGCTTGCTGGAACCACCTGCCGGTCATGCCAAAATCACCTGACAACTACGCCAGAACCGCTTGGCGGACACTGCGGAAACACCTGTCGGGCCGGCTGGAACCACATCTCAGACGTGCCAGAAACGTGTTCATGAGATGCTGGAACCACACCCCGAACAGACGGATACCACCTGCCAGAACTGCCTGAAACACCTGTCGAGCACGCCGGAACCACCTGCTCGACTCACCGGTACCACCTCCCTGACACGCCAAAATCACCTGCTGGGTATGCCAGAACCACTTGGCAGACACTCCGGAATCATCTGCCGGACATGCCGGAACCAGCTCTCAGACACACCAGAACCAAGTGCCGGAGACACCGGAAGCACCTGCCGAGCATGCCGGAGCCACCTGCTCGACTCGCCAGAAACACCTGCCGGACACGCCAAAATCACCTGCCGGGTATTCCAGAACCACCTGGCGGACACTACGGAATCACCTGCCGCGCATGCAGTTAGCACGTGCCAGACACGCCGGAAACACCTACCGGACAGACCGGAACCACCTGCCAAGAACGCCGGAGCCACCTGTTCGACTCGCTGGAACCACCTGCCGGACAGACCAATATCAACTGCTGGCTATGACAGAACCACCTGGGGGACAGTCCGGGATCACCTGCCAGCCATGGCGGAACCAACTCTCAGACGTACCAGAACCACCTGCCGGAGAAGCTGGAAACACGTCCTGGACAGACTGGAACCACGTGACGGGCATTCCTGAACCACCTGCCGAGCACGGCGGAACCACCTGCCGGACACGCCAAAATCACCTGCGGGCTACGCCAGAACCACTTGGACGACTCTCCGAAATGACCTGCCGGGCATGTTGGAACCACCTCTCAGATGTGCCAGAAGCACGTGGCGGACAGTCCGGAATCACCTGTTGGGCATACGCAACCACCTCTGACACGTACCAGAACCACGTGCCGTGCACGCAGGAACCACCTACAGGACAGACCGGAATCAACTTTTATGCATGCCGGAACCACCAGTCAGATGTGCCAGAAACACGTGCCGGAGACGCCGGAAGCACCTGCCGAGCACGTCGCAACCACCTGCTCAACTCGCCTGAACCACCTGCCGGACACGCCAAAATCACCTGCCCGCTACACCAGCACCACTTCGGGGACAAGCCGGAATCACGTGAGGGGCATGCCGGTACAGCCTCTCAGACTGAACCTCGTGCCGGACACCACAGAACCACCTGCCGGACAGACCGGAACCACCTGCCGGACACGCCGGAAGCACCGGCTCGACCCGCCGGAACGACCGCTGGACATGCAAAATCACCTGCCGGCTACGCCGGAAACATTTGGCGAACACTCCGGAATCACCTGCCGGGCATGCCGGAACCACCTCTCAGATATGCCAGAACCACGTGCCAATGACCCCGGAAGCACCTGCCGAGCACGCCGGAACCACCTGCTCGACTCGCCAGAACCACCTGCCAGACACGCAAAAATCACCTGTCGGCTACGCCACAACCGGTGGGGGAACACTTCGGAATCACCTGCCGGGCTTGCTGGAACCGCCTGCCGGTCATGCCAAAATCACCTGCCAACTACGCCAGTACCACTTGGCGGACACTGTGGAAACACCTGTCGGGCCGGCCGGAACCACATCTCAGACGTGCCAGAACCATGTGCATGAGATGCTGGAACCACACCCCGAACAGACGGAAAACACCTGCCAGACCCGTCTGAAAAACCTGCTGAGCACGCCGGAGCCACCTGCTCGACTCGCCGGAACCACCTACCTGACATGCCCAAATCACCAGCCGGGTATGCCAGAACCACTTGGCGGACACTCCGGAATCATCTGCCGGACATGCCGGAACCAGCTCTCAGACACACCAGAACCACGTGCCGGAGACGCCGGAAGCACCTGCCGAGCATGCTGGAGCCACCTGCTCGACTCCTCAGAAACACCTGCCGGACACGCCAAAATCACCTGCCGGGTACGCCAGAACCACCTGGCGGACACTCCGAAACCACCTGTCGCGCATGCCGGAACCACCTCTCAGACGTGCCGGATGCACGTGCCTGACACGCCGGAATCACCTACCGGACAGACCGGAACCACCTACCGAGCATGCCGGAGCACCTGCTCGACTCTCCAGAAACACCTGCCGGACATGCCAAAATCGCCTGCCAGGTACGCCAGAACCACCTGGCGGACACTCCGAAACCACCTGTCGCGCATGCCGGAACCACCTCTCAGACGTGCCGGAAGCACGTGCCGGACACGCCGGAAACACCTACCGGACAGACCGGAACCACTTGCCAAGAACGCCGGAGCCACCTGTTCGACTCGCTGGAACCACCTACCTGACATGACAAAATCGCGAGCCGGGTATGCCAGAACCACTTGGCGGACACTCCGGAATCATCTGCCGGACATGCCGGAACCAGCTCTCAGACACACCAGAACCACGTGCCGGAGACGCCGGAAGCACCCGCCGAGCGTGCCGGAGCCACCTGCTCGACTCGCCAGAAACACCTGCCGGACACGCCAAAATCACCTGCCGGGTAAGCCAGAACCACCTGGCGGACACTATGGAATCACCTGCCGCGCAGGCCGGAACCACCTCTCAGACGTGCCGGAAGCACGTGCCAGACATGCCGAAAACACCTAACGGACAGACCGGAACCACCTGCCTAGAACGCCGGAGCCACCTGTTCGACTCGCTGGAACCACCTGCCGGACAGGCCAATATCAACTGCTGGCTATGCCAGAACCACCTGGGGGACGGTCCGGGATCACCTGCCAGCCATGGCGGAACCCTCTCTCAGACGTACCAGAACCACCTGCCGGAGAAGCTGGAAACACGTCCTGGACAGACTGGAACCACGTGACGGCCATGCCTGAACCACCTGCCGAGCACGGCGGAACCACCTGCCGGACACGCCAAAATCACCTGCGGGCTACGCCAGAACCACTTGGACGACTCTCCGAAATGACCTGCCGGGCATGTTGGAACCACCTCTCAGACGTGCCAGAAGCACGTGGCGGACAGTCCGGAATCACCTGTTGGGCAAACGCAACCACCTCTGACACGTACCAGAACCAAGTGCCGTGCACGCCGGAACCACCTACCGGACAGACCGGAATCAACTTTTGGGCATGCCGGAACCACCAGTCAGATGTGCCAGAAACACGTGCCGGAGACGCCGGAAGCACCTGCCGAGCACGTCGCAACCACCCGCTAAACTCGCCTGAACCACCTGCCGGACACGCCAAAATCACCTGCCCGCTACACCAGCACCACTTCGGGGACAAGCCGGAATCACGTGAGGGGCATGCCGGCACAGCCTCTCAGACTGAACCTCGTGCCGGACACCACAGAACCACCTGCCGGACAGACCGGAACCACCTGCCGGACACGCCGGAACCACCGGCTCGACCCGCCGGAACGACCGCTGGACATGCAAAATCACCTGCCGGCTACGCCGGAAACACTTGGCGAACACTCCGGAATCACCTGCCGGGCATGCCAGAACCACCAGTCAGATATGCCAGAACCACGTGCCATTGACCCCGGAAGCACCTGCCGAGCACGCCGGAACCACATGCTCGACTCGCCAGAACCACCTGCCAGACACGCAAAAATCACCTGCCGGCTACGCCACAACCAGTTGGGGAACACTTCGGAATCACCTGCCTGGCTTGCTGGAACCAACTGCCGGTCATGCCAAAATCACCTGCTGGGTATGCCAGAACCACTTGGCGGACACTCCGGAATCATCTGCCGGACATGCCGGAACCAGCTCTCAGACACACCAGAACCAAGTGCCGGAGACGCCGGAAGCACCTGCCGAGCATGCCGGAGCCACCTGCTGGACTCGCCAGAAACACCTGCCGGACACTCCAAAATCACCTGCCGGGTACGCCAGAACCACCTGCCGGACACGCAGAAATCACCTGCCGGCTACGCCACAACCAGTTGGGGAACACTTCGGAATCACCTGCCGGGCTTGCTGGAACCACCTGCCGGTCATGCCAAAATCACCTGCCAACTACGCCAGTACCACTTGGCGGACACTGTGGAAACACCTGTCGGGCCGGCCGGAACCACGTCTCAGACGTGCCAGAACCATGTGCATGAGATGCTGGAACCACAGCCCGAACAGACGGAAAACACCTGCCAGACCCGTCTGAACAACCTGCCGAGCATGCCGGAGCCACCTGCTCGACTCGCCGGAACCACCTACCTGAAATGCCTAAATCACCAGCCGGGTATTCCAGAACCACTAGGCGGATACTCCGGAATCATCTGCCGGACATGCCGGAACCAGCTCTCAGACACACCAGAACCAAGTGCCGGAGACGCCGGAAGCACCTCCCGAGCATGCCGGAGCCACCTGCTCGACTCGCCAGAAACACCTGCCGGTTCGCCAAAATCACCTGCCGGTTACGCCAGAACCACCTGGCGGACACTCCGAAATCACCTGTCGCGCATGCCGGAACCACCTCTCAGACGTGCCGGAAGCACGTGCCGGACACGCCGGAATCACCTACCGGACAGACCGGAACCACCTGTTGGGCATACGCAACCACCTCTGACACGTACCAGAACCACGTGCCGTGCACGCCGGAACCACCTACCGGACAGACCGGAATCAACTTTTGGGCATGCCCGAACCACCAGTCAGATGTGCCAGAAACACGTGCCGGAGACGCCGGAAGCACCTGCCGAGCACGTCGCAACCACCTGCTCAACTCGCCTGAACCACCTGCCGGACACGCCAAAATCACCTGCCCGCTACACCAGCACCACTTCGGGGACAAGCCGGAATCACGTGAGGGGCATGCCGGCACAGCCTCTCAGACTGAACCTCGTGCCGGACACCACAGAACCACCTGCCGGACAGACCGGAACCACCTGCCGGACACGCCGGAACCACCGGCTCGACCCGCCGGAACGACCGCTGGACATGCAAAATCACCTGCCGGCTACGCCGGAAACACTTGGCAAACACTCCGGAATCACCTGCCGGGCATGCCGGAACCACCTCTCAGATAAGCCAGAACCACGTGCCAATGACCCCGGAAGCACCTGCCGACCACGCCGGAACCACATGCTCGACTCGCCAGAACCACCTGCCGGACACGCAAAAATCACCTGCCGGCTACACCACAACCAGTTGGGGAACACTTTGGAATCACCTGCCGGGCTTGCTGGAACCACCTGTCGGTCATGCCAAAATCACCTGCCAACTACGCCAGTACCACTTGGCGGACACTGTGGAAACACCTGTCGGGCCGGCCGGAACCACATCTCAGACGTGCCAGAACCATGTGCATGAGATGCTGGAACCGCACCCCGAACAGACGGAAAACACCTGCCAGACCCGTCTGAACAACCTGCCGAGCACGCCGGAGCCACCTGCCTGACATGCCCAAATCACCAGCCGGGTATGCCAGAACCACTTGGCGGACACTCCGGAATCATCTGCCGGACATGCCGGAACCAGCTCTCAGACACACCAGAACCACGTGCCGGAGACGCCGGAAGCACCTGCCGAGCATGCCGGAGCCACCTGCTCGACTCGCCAGAAACACCTGCCGGACACGCCAAAATCAGCTGCCGGGTATGCCAGAACCACCTGGCGGACACTACGGAATCACCTGCCGCGCATGCCGGAACCACCTCTCAGACGTGCCGGAAGCACGTGCCAGACACGCCCGAAACACCTACCGGACAGACCGGAACCACCTGCCGAGCACGCCGGAGCCACCTGTTCGACTCGCTGGAACCACCTGCCGGACAGGCCAATATCAACTGCTGGCTATGCCAGAACCACCTGGGGGACGGTCCGGGATCACCTGCCAGCCATGGCGGAACCACCTCTCAAACGTACCAGAACCACCTGCCGGAGAAGCTGGAAACACGTCCTGGAAAGACTGGAACCACGTGACGGCCAGGCCTGAACCACCTTCCGAGCACGGTGGAACCACCTGCCAGACACGCCAAAATCACCTGCGGGCAACGCCAGAACGACTTGGACGACTCTCCGAAATGACCTGCCGGGCATGTTGGAACCACCTCTAAGACGTGCCAGAAGCACGTGGCGGACAGTCCGGAATCACCTGTTGGGCATACGCAACCACCTCTCACACGTACCAGAACCACGTGCCGTGCACGCCGGACCACCTACCAAACAGACCGGAATCAACTTTTGGGCATGCCCGAACCACCAGTCAGATGTGCCAGAAACACGTGCCGGAGACGCCGGAAGCACCTGCCGAGCACGTCGCAACCACCTGCTCAACTCGCCTGAACCACCTGCCGGACACGTCAAAATCACCTGCCCGCTACACAAGCACCACTTCGGGGACAAGCCGGAATCACGTGAGGGGCATGCCGGCACAGCGTCTCAGACTGAACCTCGTGCTGGACACCACAGAACCACCTGCCGGACAGACCGGAACCACCTGCCGGACACGCCGGAACCACCGGCTCGACCCGCCGGAACGACCGCTGGACATGCAAAATCACCTGCCGGCTACGCCAGAAACACTTGGCGAACACTCCGGAATCACCTGCCGGGCATGCCGGAACCACCTCTCAGATATGCCAGAACCACGTGCCAATGACCCCGGTAGCACCTGCCTAGCACGCCAGAACAACCTGCTCGACTCGCCATAACCACCTGCCGGACACGCAGAAATCACCTGCCGGCTACGCCACAACCAGTTGGGGAACACTTCGGAATCACCTGCCGGGCTTGCTGGAACCACCTGCCGGTCATGCCAAAATCACCTGCCAACTACGCCAGTACCGCTTGGCGGACACTGTGGAAACACCTCTTGGGCTGGCCGGAATCACGTCTCAGACGTGCGAGAACCATGTGCATGAGATGCTGGATCCACACCCCGAACAGACGGAAAACACTTGCCAGACCCGTCTGAACAACCTGCCGAGCATGCCGGAGCCACCTGCTCGACTCGCCGGAACCACCTACCTGACATGCCCAAATCACCAGCCGGGTATGCCAGAACCACTTGGCGGACACTCCGGAATCATCTGCCGGACATGCCGGAACCAGCTCTCAGACACACCAGAACCAAGTGCCGGAGACGCCGGAAGCACCTGCCGAGCATGCCGGAGCCACCTGCTCGACTCGCCAGAAACACCTGCCGGAAACGCCAAAATCGCCTGCCGGGTACACCAGACCCACCTGGCGGACACTCCGAAATCACCTGTAGCGCATGCCGGAACCTCCTCTCAGACGTGCCGGAAGCACGTGCCGGACACGCCGGAATCACCTACCGGACAGACCGGAACCACCTGCCGAGCACGCCGGAGCCACCTGTTCGACTCGCTGGAACCACCTGCCGGACAGGCCAATATCAACTGCTGGCTATGCCAGAACCACCTGGGGGACGGTCCGGAATCACCTGCCAGCCATGGCGGAACCACCTCTCAGACGTACCAGAACCACCTGCCGGAGAAGCTGGAAACACGTCCTGGACAGTCTGGAACCACCTGCCGGCCAAGCCTGAACCACCTGCCAAGCACAACGGAACAACCTGCCAGACACGCCAAAATCACCTGCGTGTTATGCCAGAACCACTTGGAGGACTCTCTGGGATGACCTGCCGGGCATGCCGGAACCACCTCTCAGACGTGCCAGAACCATGTGGCGGACAGTCCGGAATCACCTGTTGGGCATGCGCAACCACCTCGGAGACGTACCAGAACCACATGCCGTGCAGGCTGGAACCACCTACCGGACAGACCGGAATCACCTTTCGGGCATGCCGGAACCACCTGTCAGATGTGCCAGAAACACGTGCCGGAGACGCCGGAAGCACCTGCCAAGCACGTTGGAACCACCTGCTCAACTCGCCTGAACCACCTGCCGGACATGCCAAAATCACCTGCCGACTATGCCAGAACCACTTGGCGAACACTCCGGAATCACTTGCCGGGCATGCAGGAACCACCTCTCAGACATGCCAGAACCCCGTGCCAATGACCCTGGAAGCACCAGCCGAGCACGCCGGAACCACCTGCTCGACTCGCCAGAACCACCTGCCGATCACGCAAAAATCACCTGCCAACAACGCCAGAACCGCTTGGCGGACACTGCGGAAACACCTGTCGGGCCGGCTGGATCCACATCTCAGACGTGCCAGAAACGTGTTCATGAGATGCTGGAACCACACCCCGAACAGACGGATACCACCTGCCAGAACCGCCTGAACCACCTGCTGAGCACGCCGGAACCACCTGCTCGACTCACCGGTACCACCTCCCTGACACGCCAAAATCACCTGCTGGGTATGCCACAACCACTTGGCGGACACTCCGGAATCATCTGCCGGACATGCCGGAACCAGCTCTCAGACACACCAGAACCAAGTGCCGGAGACGCCGGAAGCACCTGCCGAGCATGCCGGAGCCACCTGCTCGACTCGCCAGAAACACCTGCCGGACACGCCAAAATCACCTGCCGGGTATGCCAGAACCACCTGGCGGACACTACGGAATCACCTGCCGCGCATGCCGGAACCACCACTCAGACATGCCGGAAGCACGTGCCAGACACGCCGGAAACACCTACCGGACAGACCGGAACCACCTGCCGAGCACGCCGGAGCCACCTGTTCGACTCGCTGGAACCACCTGCCGGACAGGCCAATATCAACTGCTGGCTATGCCAGAACCACCTGGGGGACGGTCCGGGATCACCTGCCAGCCATGGCGGAACCACCTCTCAGACGTACCAGAACCACCTGCCGGAGAATCTGGAAACACGTCCTGGACAGACTGGAACCACGTGACGGCCATGCCTGAACCACCTGCCGAGCACGGTGGAACCACCTGCCGGACACGCCAAAATCACCTGCGGGCTACGCCAGAACGACTTGGACGACTCTCCGAAATGACCTGCCGGGCATGTTGGAACCACCTCTCAGACGTGCCAGAAGCACGTGGCGGACAGTCCGGAATCACCTGTTGGGCATACGCAACCACCTCTGACACGTACCAGAACCACGTGCCGTGCACGCCGGAACCACCTAGCGGACAGACCGGAATCAACTTTTGGGCATGCCCGAACCACCAGTCAGATGTGCCAGAAACACGTGCCGGAGACGCCGGAAGCACCTGCCGAGCACGTCGCAACCACCTGCTCAACTCGCCTGAACCACCTGCCGGACACGCCAAAATCACCTGCCCGCTACACCAGCACCACTTCGGGGACAAGCCGGAATCACGTGAGGGGCATGCCGGCACAGCCTCTCAGACTGAACCTCGTGCTGAACACCACAGAACCACCTGCCGGACAGACCGGAACCACCTGCCGGACACACCGGTACCACCAGCTCGACCCGCCGGAACGACCGCTGGACATGCAAAATCACCTGCCGGCTACGCCAGAAACACTTGGCGAACACTCCGGAATCACCTGCCGGGCATGCCGGAACCACCTCTCAGATATGCCAGAACCACGTGCCAATGACCCCGGAAGCACCTGCCGAGCACGCCGGAACCACCTGCTCGACTCGCCAGAACCACCTGCCGGACACGCAGAAATCACCTGCCGGCTACGCCACAACCAGTTGGGGAACACTTCGGAATCACCTGCCGGGCTTGCTGGAACCACCTGCCGGTCATGCCAAAATCACCTGCCAACTACGCCAGTACCACTTGGCGGACACTGTGGAAACACCTGTCGGGACGGCTGGAATCACGTCTCAGACGTGCCAGAACCATGTGCATGAGATGCTGGATCCACACCCCGAACAGACGGAAAACACTTGCCAGACCCGTCTGAACAACCTGCCGAGCATGCCGGAGCCACCTGCTCGACTCGCCGGAACCACCTACCTGACATGCCCAAATCACCAGCCGGGTATTCCAGAACCACTAGGCGGACACTCCGGAATCATCTGCCGGACATGCCGGAACCAGCTCTCAGACACACCAGAACCACGTGCCGGAGACGCCGGAAGCATCTGCCGAGCATGCCGGAGCCACCTGCTCGACTCGCCAGAAACACCTGCCGGACACGCCAAAATCACCTGCCGGGTATGCCAGAACCACCTGGCGGACACTACGGAATCACCTGCCGCGCATGCCGGAACCACCTCTCAGACGTGCCGGAAGCACGTGCCAGACACGCCGGAAACACCTACCGGACACACCGGAACCACCTGCCAAGAACGCCGGAGCCGCCTGTTCGACTCGCTGGAACCACCTGCCGGACAGGGCAATATCAACTGCTGGCTATGCCAGAACCACCTGGGGGACAGTCCGGGATCACCTGCCAGCCATGGCGGAACCACCACTCAGACGTACCAGAACCACCTGCCGGAGAAGCTGGAAACACTTCCTGGACAGACTGGAACCACGTGACGGCCATGCCTGAACCACTTGCCGAGCACGGCGGAACCACCTGCCGGACACGCCAAAATCACCTGCGGGCTACGCCAGAACAACTTGGACGACTCTCCGAAATGACCTGCCGGGCATGTTCGAACCACCTCTCAGACGTGCCAGAAGCACGTGGCGGACAGTCCGGAATCACCTGTTGGGCATACGCAACCACCTCTGAGACGTACCAGTACCACGTGCCGTGCACGCCGGAACCACCTACCGGACAGACCGGAATCAACTTTTGGGCATGCCGGAACCACCAGTCAGATGTGCCAGAAACACGTGCCGGAGACGCCGGAAGCACCTGCCGAGCACGTCGCAACCACCTGCTCAACTCGCCTGAACCACCTGCCGGACACGCCAAAATCACCTGCCCGCTACACCAGCACCACTTCGGGGACAAGCCGGAATCACGTGAGGGGCATGCCGGCACAGCCTCTCAGACTGAACCTCGTGCCGGACACCACAGAACCACCTGCCGGACAGACCGGAACCACCTGCCGGACACGCCGGATCCACCGGCTCGACCCGCCGGAACGACCGCTGGACATGCAAAATCACCTGCCGGCTACGCCGGAAACACTTGGCGAACACTCCGGAATCACCTGCCGGGCATGCCGGAACCACCTCTCAGATATGCCAGAACCACGTGCCAATGACCCCGGAAGCACCTGCCGAGCACGCCGGAACCACCTGCTCGACTCGCCAGAACCACCTGCCGGACACGCCAAAATCACCTGCCGGCTACGCCACAACCAGTTGGGGAACACTTCGGAATCACCTGCCGGGCTTGCTGGAACCACCTGCCGGTCATGCCAAAATCACCTGCCAACTACGCCAGTACCACTTGGCGGACACTGTGGAAACACCTGTCGGGCCGGCCGGAACCAGATCTCAGACGTGCCAGAACCATGTGCATGAGATGCTGGATCCACACCCCGAACAGACGGAAAACACTTGCCAGACCCGTCTGAACAACCTGCCGAGCACGCCGGAGCCACCTGCTCGACTCGCCGGAACCACCTACCTGACATGCCCAAATCACCAGCCGGGTATGCCAGAACCACTTGGCGGACACTCCGGAATCATCTGCCGGACATGCCGGAACCAGCTCTCAGACACACCAGAACCAAGTGCCGGAGACGCCGGAAGCACCTGCCGAGCATGCCGGAGCCACCTGCTCGACTCGCCAGAAACACCTGCCGGACACGCCAGAATCACCTGCCGGGTACGCCAGAACCACCTGGCGGACACTCCGAAATCACCTGTAGCGCATGCCGGAACCACCTCTCAGACGTGCCGGAAGCACGTGCCGGACACGCCGGAATCACCTACCGGACAGACCGGAACCACCTGCCGAGCACGCCGGAGCCACCTGTTCGACTCGCTGGAACCACCTGCCGGACAGGCCAATATCAACTGCTGGCTATGCCAGAACCACCTGGGGGACGGTCCGGAATCACCTGCCAGCCATGGCGGAACCACCTCTCAGACGTACCAGAACCACCTGCCGGAGAAGCTGGAAACACGTCCTGGACAGTCTGGAACCACCTGCCGGCCAAGCCTGAACCACCTGCCAAGCACAACGGAACAACCTGCCAGACACGCCAAAATCACCTGCGTGTTATGCCAGAACCACTTGGAGGACTCTCTGGGATGACCTGCCGGGCATGCCGGAACCACCTCTCAGACGTGCCAGAACCATGTGGCGGACAGTCCGGAATCACCTGTTGGGCATGCGCAACCACCTCGGAGACGTACCAGAACCACATGCCGTGCAGGCTGGAACCACCTACCGGACAGACCGGAATCACCTTTCGGGCATGCCGGAACCACCTGTCAGATGTGCCAGAAACACGTGCCGGAGACGCCGGAAGCACCTGCCAAGCACGTTGGAACCACCTGCTCAACTCGCCTGAACCACCTGCCGGACATGCCAAAATCACCTGCTGACTATGCCAGAACCACTTGGCGAACACTCCGGAATCACTTGCCGGGCATGCAGGAACCACCTCTCAGACATGACAGAACCCCGTGCCAATGACCCCGGAAGCACCAGCCGAGCACGCCGGAACCACCTGCTCGACTCGCCAGAACCACCTGCCGATCACGCAAAAATCACCTGCCGGCTACGCCACAACCAGTTGGTGAAGACTTTGGAATCACCTGCCAGGCTTGCTGGAACCACCTGCCAGTCATGCCAAAATCACCTGCCAACAACGCCAGAACCGCTTGGTGGACACTGCGGAAACACCTGTCGGGCCGGCTGGAACCACATCTCAGACGTGCCAGAAACGTGTTCATGAGATGCTGGAACCACACCCCGAACAGACGGATACCACCTGCCAGAACCGCCTGAACCACCTGCTGAGCACGCCGGAACCACCTGCTCGACTCACCGGTACCACCTCCCTGACACGCCAAAATCACCTGCTGGGTATGCCAGAACCACTTGGCGGACACTCCGGAATCATCTGCCGGACATGCCGGAACCAGCTCTCAGACACACCAGAACCAAGTGCCGGAGACGCCGGAAGCACCTGCCGAGCATGCCGGAGCCACCTGCTCGACTCGCCAGAAACACCTGCCGGACACGCCAAAATCACCTGCCGGGTATGCCAGAAGCACCTGGCGGACACTACGGAATCACCTGCCGCGCATGCCGGAACCACCTCTCAGACGTGCCGGGAGCACGTGCCAGACACGCCGGAAACACCTACCGGACAGACCGGAACCACCTGCCGAGCACGCCGGAGCCACCTGTTCGACTCGCTGGAACCACCTGCCGGACAGGCCAATATCAACTGCTGGCTATGCCAGAACCACCTGGGGGACGGTCCGGGATCACCTGCAAGCCATGGCGGAACCACCTCTCAGACGTACCAGAACCACCTGCCGGAGAAGCTGGAAACACGTCCTGGACAGACTGGAACCACGTGACGGCCATGCCTGAACCACCTGCCGAGCACGGCGGAACCACCTGCCGGACACGCCAAAATCACCTGCGGGCTACGCCAGAACGACTTGGACGACTCTCCGAAATGACCTGCCGGGCATGTTGGAACCACCTCTCAGACGTGCCAGAAGCACGTGGCGGACAGTCCGGAATCACCTGTTGGGCATACGCAACCACCTCTGACACGTACCAGAACCACGTGCCGTGCACGCCGGAACCACCTACCGGACAGACCGGAATCAACTTTTGGGCATGCCCGAACCACCAGTCAGATGTGCCAGAAACACGTGCCGGAGACGCCGGAAGCACCTGCCGAGCACGTCGCAACCACCTGCTCAACTCGCCTGAACCACCTGCCGGACACGCCAAAATCACCTGCCCGCTACACCAGCACCACTTCGGGGACAAGCCGGAATCACGTGAGGGGCATGCCGGCACAGCCTCTCAGACTGAACCTCGTGCCGAACACCACAGAACCACCTGCCGGACAGACCGGAACCACCTGCCGGACACGCCGGTACCACCGGCTCGACCCGCCGGAACGACCGCTGGACATGCAAAATCACCTGCCGGCTACGCCAGAAACACTTGGCGAACACTCCGGAATCACCTGCCGGGCATGCCGGAACCACCTCTCAGATATGCCAGAACCACGTGCCAATGACCCCGGAAGCACCTGCCGAGCACGCCGGAACCACCTGCTCGACTCGCCAGAACCACCTGCCGGACACGCAAAAATCACCTGCCGGCTACGCCACAACCAGTTGGGGAACACTTCTGAATCACCTGCCGGGCTTGCTGGAACCACCTGCCGGTCATGCCAAAATCACCTGCCAACTACGCCAGTACCACTTGGCGGACACTGTGGAAACACCTGTCGGGCCGGCCGGAATCACGTCTCAGACGTGCGAGAACCATGTGCATGAGATGCTGGATCCACACCCCGAACAGACGGAAAACACTTGCCAGACCCGTCTGAACAACCTGCCGAGCATGCCGGAGCCACCTGCTCGACTCGCCGGAACCACCTACCTGACATGCCCAAATCACCAGCCGGGTATGCCAGAACCACTTGGCGGACACTCCGGAATCATCTGCCGGACATGCCGGAACCAGCTCTCAGACACACCAGAACCAAGTGCCGGAGACGCCGGAAGCACCTGCCGAGCATGCCGGAGCCACCTGCTCGACTCGCCAGAAACACCTGCCGGACACGCCAGAATCACCTGCCAGGTACGCCAGAAACACCTGGCGGACACTCCGAAATCACCTGTAGCGCATGCCGGAACCACCTCTCAGACGTGCCGGAAGCACGTGCCGGACACGCCGGAATCACCTACCGGACAGACCGGAACCACCTGCCGAGCACGCCGGAGCCACCTGTTCGACTCGCTGGAACCACCTGCCGGACAGGCCAATATCAACTGCTGGCTATGCCAGAACCACCTGGGGGACGGTCCGGAATCACCTGCCAGCCATGGCGGAACCACCTCTCAGACGTACCAGAACCACCTGCCGGAGAAGCTGGAAACACGTCCTGGACAGTCTGGAACCACCTGCCGGCCAAGCCTGAACCACCTGCCAAGCACAACGGAACAACCTGCCAGACACACCAAAATCACCTGCGTGTTATGCCAGAACCACTTGGAGGACTCTCTGGGATGACCTGCCGGGCATGCCGGAACCACCTCTCAGACGTGCCAGAACCATGTGGCGGACAGTCCGGAATCACCTGTTGGGCATGCGCAACCACCTCGGAGACGTACCAGAACCACATGCCGTGCAGGCTGGAACCACCTACCGGACAGACCGGAATCACCTTTCGGGCATGCCGGAACCACCTGTCAGATGTGCCAGAAACACGTGCCGGAGACGCCGGAAGCACCTGCCAACCACGTTGGAACCACCTGCTCAACTCGCCTGAACCACCTGCCGGACATGCCAAAATCACCTGCCGACTATGCCAGAACCACTTGGCGAACACTCCGGAATCACTTGCCGGGCATGCAGGAACCACCTCTCAGACATGCCAGAACCCCGTGCCAATGACCCCGGAAGCACCAGCCGAGCACGCCGGAACCACCTGCTCGACTCGCCAGAACCACCTGCCGATCACGCAAAAATCACCTGCCGGCTACGCCACAACCAGTTGGTGAACACTTTGGAATCACCTGCCAGGCTTGCTGGAACCACCTGCCAGTCATGCCAAAATCACCGGCCAACAACGCCAGAACCGCTTGGCGGACACTGCGGAAACACCTGTCGGGCCGGCTGGAACCACATCTCAGACGTGCCAGAAACGTGTTCATGAGATGCTGGAACCACACCCCGAACAGACGGATACCACCTGCCAGAACCGCCTGAACCACCTGCTGAGCACGCCGGAACCACCTGCTCGACTCACCGGTACCACCTCCCTGACACGCCAAAATCACCTGCTGGGTATGCCAGAACCACTTGGCGGACACTCCGGAATCATCTGCCGGACATGCCGGAACCAGCTCTCAGACACACCAGAACCACGTGCCGGAGACGCCGGAAGCACCTGCCGAGCATGCCGGAGCCACCTGCTCGACTCGCCAGAAACACCTGCCGGACACGCCAAAATCACCTGCCGGGTATGCCAGAAACACCTGGCGGACACTATGGAATCACCTGCCGCCCATGCCGGGAGGACGTGCCAGACACGCCGCAAACACCTACCGGACAGACCGGAACCACCTGCCAAGAACGTCGGAGCCACCTGTTCGACTCGCTGGAACCACCTGCCGGACAGGCCAATATCAACTGCTGGCTATGCCAGAACCACCTGGGGGACGGTCCGGGATCACCTGCCAGCCATGGCGGAACCACCTCTCAGACGTACCAGAACCACCTGCCGGAGACTGGAAACACGTCCTGGACAGACTGGAACCACGTGACGGCCATGCCTGAACCACCTGCCGAGCACGGCGGATCCACCTGCCGGACACGCCAAAATCACCTGCGGGCTACGCCAGAACCACTTGGACAACTCTCCGAAATGACCTGCCGGGCAGGTTGGAACCAGCTCTCAGATGTGCCAGAAGCACGTGGCGGACAGTCCGGAATCACCTGTTGGGCATACGCAACCACCTCTGACACGTACCAGAACCACGTGCCGTGCACGCCGGAACCACCTACCGGACAGACCGGAATCAACTTTTGGGCATGCCGGAACCACCTCTCAGATATGCCAGAACCACGTGCCAATGACCCCGGAAGCACCTGCCGAGCACGCCGGAACCACCTGCTCGACTCGCCAGAACCACCTGCCGGACACGCAAAAATCACCTGCCGGCTACGCCACAACCAGTTGGGGAACACTTCGGAATCACCTGCCGGGCTTGCTGGAACCACCTGCCGGTCATGCCAAAATCACCTGCCAACTACGCCAGTACCACTTGGCGGACACTGTGGAAACACCTGTCGGGCCGGCCGGAACCACATCTCAGACGTGCCAGAACCATGTGCATGAGATCCTGGAACCACACACCGAACAGACGGAAAACACCTGCCAGACCCGTCTGAACAACCTGCCGAGCACGCCGGAGCCACCTGCTCGACTCGCCGGAACCACCTACCTGACATGCCCAAATCACCAGCCGGGTATGCCAGAACCACTTGGCGGACACTCCGGAATCATCTGCCGGACATGCCGGAACCAGCTCTCAGACACACCAGAACCACGTGCCGGAGACGCCGGAAGCACCTGCCGAGCATGCCGGAGCCACCTGCTCGACTCGCCAGAAACACCTGCCGGACATGCCAAAATCACCTGCCGGGTACAACAGAACCACCTGCCGGACACTCCGAAATCACCTGTCGCGCATGCCGGAAAAACCTCTCAGACGTGCCGGAAGCACGTGCCGGACACGCCGGAATCACCTACCGGACAGACCAGAACCACCTGCCGAGCACGCCGGAGCCACCTGTTCGACTCGCTGGAACAACCTGCCGGACAGGCCAATATCAACTGCTGGCTATGCCAGAACCACCTGGGGGACGGTCCGGAATCACCTGCCAGCCATGGCGGAACCACCTCTCAGACGTACCAGAACCACCTGCCGGAGAAGCTGGAAACACGTCCTGGACAGTCTGGAACCACCTGCCGGCCAAGCCTGAACCACCTGCCAAGCACAACGGAACAACCTGCCAGACACGCCAAAATCACCTGCGTGTTATGCCAGAACCACTTGGAGGACTCTCTGGGATGACCTGCTGGGCATGCCAGAAACACCTCTCAGACGTGCCAGAACCATGTGGCGGACAGTCCGGAATCACCTGTTGGGCATGCGCAACCACCTCTGAGACGTACCAGAACCACATGCCGTGCAGGCTGGAACCAGCTACCGGACAGACCGGAATCACCTTTCGGGCATGCCGGAACCACCTGTCAGATGTGCCAGAAACACGTGCCGGAGACGCCGGAAGCACCTGCCAAGCACGTTGGAACCACCTGCTCAACTCGCCTGAACCACCTGACGGACATGCCAAAATCACCTGCCGACTATGCCAGAACACCTTGGCGAACACTCCGGAATCACTTGCCGGGCATGCAGGAACCACCTCTCAGACATGCCAGAACCCCGTGCCAATGACCCCGGAAGCACCAGCCGAGCACGCCGGAACCACCTGCTCGACTCGCCAGAACCACCTGCCGATCACGCAAAAATCACCTGCCGGCTACGCCACAACCAGTTGGTGAACACTTTGGAATCACCTGCCGGGCTTGCTGGAACCACCTGCCGGTCATGCCAAAATCACCTGCCAACGACGCCAGAACCGCTTGGCGGACACTGCGGAAACACCTGTCGGGCCGGCTGGAACCACATCTCAGACGTGCCAGAAACGTGCTCATGAGATGCTGGAAACACACCCCGAACAGACGGATACCACCTGCCAGAACCGCCTTAACCACCTGCTGAGCACGCCGGAACCACCTGCTCGACTCACCGGTACCACCTCCCTGACACGCCGAAATCACCTGCTGGGTATGCCAGAACCACTTGGACGACTCTCCGAAATGACCTGCCGGGCAGGTTGGAACCACCTCTCAGATGTGCCAGAAGCACGTGGCGGACAGTCCGGAATCACCTGTTGGGCATACGCAACCACCTCTGACACGTACCAGAACCACGTGCCGTGCACGCAGGAACCACCTACCGGACAGACCGGAATCAACTTTTGGGCATGCCGGAACCACCAGTCAGATGTGCCAGAAACACGTGCCGGAGACGCCGGAAGCACCTGCCGAGCACGTCGCAACCACCTGCTCAACTCGCCTGAACCACCTGCCGGACACGCCAAAATCACCTGCCCGCTACACCAGCACCACTTCGGGGACAAGCCGGAATCACGTGAGGGGCATGCCGGCACAGCCTCTCAGACTGAACCTCGTGCCGGACACCACAGAACCACCTGCCGGACAGACCGGAACCACCTGCCGGACACGCCGGTACCACCGGCTCGACCCGCCGGAACGACCGCTGGACATGCAAAATCACCTGCCGGATACGCCGGAAACACTTGGCGAACACTCCGGAATCGCCTGCCGGGCATGCCGGAACCACCTCTCAGATATGCCAGAACCACGTGCCAATGACCCCGGAAGCACCTGCCGAGCACGCCGGAACCACCTGCTCGACTCGCCAGAACCACCTGCCGGACCCGCCAAAATCACCTGCCGGCTACGCCACAACCAGTTGGGGAACACTTCGGAATCACCTGCCGGGCTTGCTGAAACCACCTGCCGGTCATGCCAAAATCACCTGCCAACTACGCCAGTACCACTTGGCGGACACTGTGGAAACACCTGTCGGGCCGGCCGGAACCACATCTCAGACGTGCCAGAACCATGTGCATGAGATCCTGGAACCACACACCGAACAGACGGAAAACACCTGCCAGACCCGTCTGAACAACCTGCCGAGCACGCCGGAGCCACCTGCTCGACTCGCCGGAACCACCTACCTGACATGCCCAAATCACCAGCCGGGTATGCCAGAACCACTTGGCGGACACTCCGGAATCATCTGCCGGACATGCCGGAACCAGCTCTCAGACACACCAGAACCACGTGCCGGAGACGCCGGAAGCACCTGCCGAGCATGCCGGAGCCACCTGCTCGACTCGCCAGAAACACCTGCCGGACATGCCAAAATCACCTGCCGGGTACAACAGAACCACCTGCCGGACACTCCGAAATCACCTGTCGCGCATGCCGGAAAAACCTCTCAGACGTGCCGGAAGCACGTGCCGGACACGCCGGAATCACCTACCGGACAGACCGGAACCACCTGCCGAGCACGCCGGAGCCACCTGTTCGACTCGCTGGAACAACCTGCCGGACAGGCCAATATCAACTGCTGGCTATGCCAGAACCACCTGGGGGACGGTCCGGAATCACCTGCCAGCCATGGCGGAACCACCTCTCAGACGTACCAGAACCACCTGCCGGAGAAGCTGGAAACACGTCCTGGACAGTCTGGAACCACCTGCCGGCCAAGCCTGAACCACCTGCCAAGCACAACGGAACAACCTGCCAGACACGCCAAAATCACCTGCGTGTTATGCCAGAACCACTTGGAGGACTCTCTGGGATGACCTGCCGGGCATGCCGGAAACACCTCTCAGACGTGCCAGAACCATGTGGCGGACAGTCCGGAATCACCTGTTGGGCATGCGCAACCACCTCTGAGACGTACCAGAACCACATGCCGTGCAGGCTGGAACCAGCTACCGGACAGACCGGAATCACCTTTCGGGCATGCCGGAACCACCTGTCAGATGTGCCAGAAACACGTGCCGGAGACGCCGGAAGCACCTGCCAAGCACGTTGGAACCACCTGCTCAACTCGCCTGAACCACCTGACGGACATGCCAAAATCACCTGCCGACTATGCCAGAACACCTTGGCGAACACTCCGGAATCACTTGCCGGGCATGCAGGAACCACCTCTCAGACATGCCAGAACCCCGTGCCAATGACCCCGGAAGCACCAGCCGAGCACGCCGGAACCACCTGCTCGACTCGCCAGAACCACCTGCCGATCACGCAAAAATCACCTGCCGGCTACGCCACAACCAGTTGGTGAACACTTTGGAATCACCTGCCGGGCTTGCTGGAACCACCTGCCGGTCATGCCAAAATCACCTGCCAACGACGCCAGAACCGCTTGGCGGACACTGCGGAAACACCTGTCGGGCCGGCTGGAACCACATCTCAGACGTGCCAGAAACGTGCTCATGAGATGCTGGAAACACACCCCGAACAGACGGATACCACCTGCCAGAACCGCCTTAACCACCTGCTGAGCACGCCGGAACCACCTGCTCGACTCACCGGTACCACCTCCCTGACACGCCGAAATCACCTGCTGGGTATGCCAGAACCACTTGGACGACTCTCCGAAATGACCTGCCGGGCAGGTTGGAACCACCTCTCAGATGTGCCAGAAGCACGTGGCGGACAGTCCGGAATCACCTGTTGGGCATACGCAACCACCTCTGACACGTACCAGAACCACGTGCCGTGCACGCAGGAACCACCTACCGGACAGACCGGAATCAACTTTTGGGCATGCCGGAACCACCAGTCAGATGTGCCAGAAACACGTGCCGGAGACGCCGGAAGCACCTGCCGAGCACGTCGCAACCACCTGCTCAACTCGCCTGAACCACCTGCCGGACACGCCAAAATCACCTGCCCGCTACACCAGCACCACTTCGGGGACAAGCCGGAATCACGTGAGGGGCATGCCGGCACAGCCTCTCAGACTGAACCTCGTGCCGGACACCACAGAACCACCTGCCGGACAGACCGGAACCACCTGCCGGACACGCCGGAACCACCGGCTCGACCCGCCGGAACGACCGCTGGACATGCAAAATCACCTGCCGGCTACGCCGGAAACACTTGGCGAACACTCCGGAATCGCCTGCCGGGCATGCCGGAACCACCTCTCAGATATGCCAGAACCACGTGCCAATGACCCCAGAAGCACCTGCCGAGCACGCCGGAACCACCTGCTCGACTCGCCAGAACCACCTGCCGGACACGCAAAAATCACCTGCCGGCTACGCCACAACCAGTTGGGGAACACTTCGGAATCACCTGCCGGGCTTGCTGGAACCACCTGCCGGTCATGCCAAAATCACCTGCCAACTACGCCAGTACCACTTGGCGGACACTGTGGAAACACCTGTCGGGCCGGCCGGAACCACATCTCAGACGTGCCAGAACCATGTGCATGAGATCCTGGAACCACACACCGAACAGACGGAAAACACCTGCCAGACCCGTCTGAACAACCTGCCGAGCACGCCGGAGCCACCTGCTCGACTCGCCGGAACCACCTACCTGACATGCCCAAATCACCAGCCGGGTATGCCAGAACCACTTGGCGGACACTCCGGAATCATCTGCCGGACATGCCGGAACCAGCTCTCAGACACACCAGAACCACGTGCCGGAGACGCCGGAAGCACCTGCCGAGCATGCCGGAGCCACCTGCTCGACTCGCCAGAAACACCTGCCGGACATGCCAAAATCACCTGCCGGGTACAACAGAACCACCTGCCGGACACTCCGAAATCACCTGTCGCGCATGCCGGAAAAACCTCTCAGACGTGCCGGAAGCACGTGCCGGACACGCCGGAATCACCTACCGGACAGACCGGAACCACCTGCCGAGCACGCCGGAGCCACCTGTTCGACTCGCTGGAACAACCTGCCGGACAGGCCAATATCAACTGCTGGCTATGCCAGAACCACCTGGGGGACGGTCCGGAATCACCTGCCAGCCATGGCGGAACCACCTCTCAGACGTACCAGAACCACCTGCCGGAGAAGCTGGAAACACGTCCTGGACAGTCTGGAACCACCTGCCGGCCAAGCCTGAACCACCTGCCAAGCACAACGGAACCACCTGCCAGACACGCCAAAATCACCTGCGTGTTATGCCAGAACCACTTGGAGGACTCTCTGGGATGACCTGCCGGGCATGCCGGAAACACCTCTCAGACGTGCCAGAACCATGTGGCGGACAGTCCGGAATCACCTGTTGGGCATGCGCAACCACCTCTGAGACGTACCAGAACCACATGCCGTGCAGGCTGGAACCAGCTACCGGACAGACCGGAATCACCTTTCGGGCATGCCGGAACCACCTGTCAGATGTGCCAGAAACACGTGCCGGAGACGCCGGAAGCACCTGCCAAGCACGTTGGAACCACCTGCTCAACTCGCCTGAACCACCTGACGGACATGCCAAAATCACCTGCCGACTATGCCAGAACACCTTGGCGAACACTCCGGAATCACTTGCCGGGCATGCAGGAACCACCTCTCAGACATGCCAGAACCCCGTGCCAATGACCCCGGAAGCACCAGCCGAGCACGCCGGAACCACCTGCTCGACTCGCCAGAACCACCTGCCGATCACGCAAAAATCACCTGCCGGCTACGCCACAACCAGTTGGTGAACACTTTGGAATCACCTGCCGGGCTTGCTGGAACCACCTGCCGGTCATGCCAAAATCACCTGCCAACGACGCCAGAACCGCTTGGCGGACACTGCGGAAACACCTGTCGGGCCGGCTGGAACCACATCTCAGACGTGCCAGAAACGTGCTCATGAGATGCTGGAAACACACCCCGAACAGACGGATACCACCTGCCAGAACCGCCTTAACCACCTGCTGAGCACGCCGGAACCACCTGCTCGACTCACCGGTACCACCTCCCTGACACGCCGAAATCACCTGCTGGGTATGCCAGAACCACTTGGACGACTCTCCGAAATGACCTGCCGGGCAGGTTGGAACCACCTCTCAGATGTGCCAGAAGCACGTGGCGGACAGTCCGGAATCACCTGTTGGGCATACGCAACCACCTCTGACACGTACCAGAACCACGTGCCGTGCACGCAGGAACCACCTACCGGACAGACCGGAATCAACTTTTGGGCATGCCGGAACCACCAGTCAGATGTGCCAGAAACACGTGCCG
The DNA here is from genome assembly GCF_041296265.1 of Equus caballus. Lineage (NCBI taxonomy): Eukaryota > Metazoa > Chordata > Mammalia > Perissodactyla > Equidae > Equus > Equus caballus. The sequence continues at coordinate 7,515,544 of NC_091700.1, read as the reverse complement.
GAGACGCCGGAAGCACCTGCCGAGCACGTCGCAACCACCTGCTCAACTCGCCTGAACCACCTGCCGGACACGCCAAAATCACCTGCCCGCTACACCAGCACCACTTCGGGGACAAGCCGGAATCACGTGAGGGGCATGCCGGCACAGCCTCTCAGACTGAACCTCGTGCCGGACACCACAGAACCACCTGCCGGACAGACCGGAACCACCTGCCGGACACGCCGGTACCACCGGCTCGACCCGCCGGAACGACCGCTGGACATGCAAAATCACCTGCCGGCTACGCCGGAAACACTTGGCGAACACTCCGGAATCGCCTGCCGGGCATGCCGGAACCACCTCTCAGATATGCCAGAACCACGTGCCAATGACCCCGGAAGCACCTGCCGAGCACGCCGGAACCACCTGCTCGACTCGCCAGAACCACCTGCCGGACCCGCCAAAATCACCTGCCGGCTACGCCACAACCAGTTGGGGAACACTTCGGAATCACCTGCCGGGCTTGCTGAAACCACCTGCCGGTCATGCCAAAATCACCTGCCAACTACGCCAGTACCACTTGGCGGACACTGTGGAAACACCTGTCGGGCCGGCCGGAACCACATCTCAGACGTGCCAGAACCATGTGCATGAGATCCTGGAACCACACACCGAACAGACGGAAAACACCTGCCAGACCCGTCTGAACAACCTGCCGAGCACGCCGGAGCCACCTGCTCGACTCGCCGGAACCACCTACCTGACATGCCCAAATCACCAGCCGGGTATGCCAGAACCACTTGGCGGACACTCCGGAATCATCTGCCGGACATGCCGGAACCAGCTCTCAGACACACCAGAACCACGTGCCGGAGACGCCGGAAGCACCTGCCGAGCATGCCGGAGCCACCTGCTCGACTCGCCAGAAACACCTGCCGGACATGCCAAAATCACCTGCCGGGTACAACAGAACCACCTGCCGGACACTCCGAAATCACCTGTCGCGCATGCCGGAAAAACCTCTCAGACGTGCCGGAAGCACGTGCCGGACACGCCGGAATCACCTACCGGACAGACCGGAACCACCTGCCGAGCACGCCGGAGCCACCTGTTCGACTCGCTGGAACCACCTGCCGGACAGGCCAATATCAACTGCTGGCTATGCCAGAACCACCTGGGGGACGGTCCGGAATCACCTGCCAGCCATGGCGGAACCACCTCTCAGACGTACCAGAACCACCTGCCGGAGAAGCTGGAAACACGTCCTGGACAGTCTGGAACCACCTGCCGGCCAAGCCTGAACCACCTGCCAAGCACAACGGAACAACCTGCCAGACACGCCAAAATCACCTGCGTGTTATGCCAGAACCACTTGGAGGACTCTCTGGGATGACCTGCCGGGCATGCCGGAAACACCTCTCAGACGTGCCAGAACCATGTGGCGGACAGTCCGGAATCACCTGTTGGGCATGCGCAACCACCTCTGAGACGTACCAGAACCACATGCCGTGCAGGCTGGAACCAGCTACCGGACAGACCGGAATCACCTTTCGGGCATGCCGGAACCACCTGTCAGATGTGCCAGAAACACGTGCCGGAGACGCCGGAAGCACCTGCCAAGCACGTTGGAACCACCTGCTCAACTCGCCTGAACCACCTGACGGACATGCCAAAATCACCTGCCGACTATGCCAGAACACCTTGGCGAACACTCCGGAATCACTTGCCGGGCATGCAGGAACCACCTCTCAGACATGCCAGAACCCCGTGCCAATGACCCCGGAAGCACCAGCCGAGCACGCCGGAACCACCTGCTCGACTCGCCAGAACCACCTGCCGATCACGCAAAAATCACCTGCCGGCTACGCCACAACCAGTTGGTGAACACTTTGGAATCACCTGCCGGGCTTGCTGGAACCACCTGCCGGTCATGCCAAAATCACCTGCCAACGACGCCAGAACCGCTTGGCGGACACTGCGGAAACACCTGTCGGGCCGGCTGGAACCACATCTCAGACGTGCCAGAAACGTGCTCATGAGATGCTGGAAACACACCCCGAACAGACGGATACCACCTGCCAGAACCGCCTTAACCACCTGCTGAGCACGCCGGAACCACCTGCTCGACTCACCGGTACCACCTCCCTGACACGCCGAAATCACCTGCTGGGTATGCCAGAACCACTTGGACGACTCTCCGAAATGACCTGCCGGGCAGGTTGGAACCACCTCTCAGATGTGCCAGAAGCACGTGGCGGACAGTCCGGAATCACCTGTTGGGCATACGCAACCACCTCTGACACGTACCAGAACCACGTGCCGTGCACGCAGGAACCACCTACCGGACAGACCGGAATCAACTTTTGGGCATGCCGGAACCACCAGTCAGATGTGCCAGAAACACGTGCCGGAGACGCCGGAAGCACCTGCCGAGCACGTCGCAACCACCTGCTCAACTCGCCTGAACCACCTGCCGGACACGCCAAAATCACCTGCCCGCTACACCAGCACCACTTCGGGGACAAGCCGGAATCACGTGAGGGGCATGCCGGCACAGCCTCTCAGACTGAACCTCGTGCCGGACACCACAGAACCACCTGCCGGACAGACCGGAACCACCTGCCGGACACGCCGGAACCACCGGCTCGACCCGCCGGAACGACCGCTGGACATGCAAAATCACCTGCCGGCTACGCCGGAAACACTTGGCGAACACTCCGGAATCGCCTGCCGGGCATGCCGGAACCACCTCTCAGATATGCCAGAACCACGTGCCAATGACCCCGGAAGCACCTGCCGAGCACGCCGGAACCACCTGCTCGACTCGCCAGAACCACCTGCCGGACACGCAAAAATCACCTGCCGGCTACGCCACAACCAGTTGGGGAACACTTCGGAATCACCTGCCGGGCTTGCTGGAACCACCTGCCGGTCATGCCAAAATCACCTGCCAACTACGCCAGTACCACTTGGCGGACACTGTGGAAACACCTGTCGGGCCGGCCGGAACCACATCTCAGACGTGCCAGAACCATGTGCATGAGATGCTGGAACCACACCCCGAACAGACGGAAAACACCTGCCAGACCCGTCTGAACAACCTGCCGAGCACGCCGGAGCCACCTGCTCGACTCGCCGGAACCACCTACCTGACATGCCCAAATCACCAGCCGGGTATGCCAGAACCACTTGGCGGCCACTCCGGGATCATCTGCCGGACATGCCGGAACCAGCTCTCAGACACACCAGAACCAAGTGCCGGAGACGCCGGAAGCACCTGCCTAGAATGCCGGAGCCACCTGCTCGACTCACCAGAAACACCTGCCGGACACGCCAAAATCACCTGCCGGGTACGCCAGAACCAGCTGGCGGACACTCCGAAACCACCTGTCGCGCATGCCGGAACCACCTCTCAGACGTGCCGGAAGCACGTGCCGGACACGCCGGAAACACCTACCGGACAGACCGGAACCACCTGCCGAGCACGCCGGAGCCACCTGTTCGACTCGCTGGAACCACCTGCCGGACAGGCCAATATCAACTGCTGGCTATGCCAGAACCACCTGGGGGACAGTCCGGGATCACCTGCCAGCCATGGCGGAACCACCTCTCAGACGTACCAGAACCACCTGCCGGAGAAGCTGCAAACACGTCCTGGACAGACTGGAACCACGTGACGGCCATGCCTGAACCACCTGCCGAGCACGGCGGAACCACCTGCCGGACACGCCAAAATCACCTGCAGGCTACGCCAGAACCACTTGGACGACTCTCCGAAATGACCTGCCGGGCATGTTGGAACCACCTCTCAGACGTGCCAGAAGCACGTGGCGGAGAGTCCGGGATCACCTGTTGGGCATACGCAACCACCTCTGAGACGTACCAGAACCACGTGCCGTGCACGCCGGAACCACCTACCGGACAGACCGGAATCAACTTTTGGGCATGCCGGAACCACCAGTCAGATGTGCCAGAAACACGTGCCGGAGACGCCGGAAGCACCTGCCGAGCACGTCGCAACCACCTGCTCAACTCGCCTGAACCACCTGCCGGACACGCCAAAATCACCTGCCCGCTACACCAGCACCACTTCGGGGACAAGCCGGAATCACGTGAGGGGCATGCCGGCACAGCCTCTCAGACTGAACCTCGTGCCGGACACCACAGAACCACCTGCCAGACAGACCGGAACCACCTGCCGGACACGCCGGAACGACGGGCTTGACCCGCCGGAACGACCGCTGGACATGCAAAATCACCTGCCGGCTACGCCGGAAACACTTGGCGAACACTCCGGAATCGCCTGCCGGGCATGCCGGAACCACCTCTCAGATATGTCAGAACCACGTGCCAATGACCCCGGAAGCACCTGCCGAGCACGCCGGAACCACCTGCTCGACTCGCCAGAACCACCTGCCGGACACGCCAAAATCACCTGCCGGCTACGCCACAACCAGTTGGGGAACACTTCGGAATCACCTGCCGGGCTTGCTGGAACCACCTGCCGGTCATGCCAAAATCACCTGCCAACTACGCCAGTACCACTTGGCGGACACTGTGGAAACACCTGTCGGGCCGGCCGGAACCACATCTCAGACGTGCCAGAACCATGTGCATGAGATCCTGGAACCACACACCGAACAGACGGAAAACACCTGCCAGACCCGTCTGAACAACCTGCCGAGCACGCCGGAGCCACCTGCTCGACTCGCCGGAACCACCTACCTGACATGCCCAAATCACCAGCCGGGTATGCCAGAACCACTTGGCGGACACTCCGGAATCATCTGCCGGACATGCCGGAACCAGCTCTCAGACACACCAGAACCACGTGCCGGAGACGCCGGAAGCACCTGCCGAGCATGCCGGAGCCACCTGCTCGACTCGCCAGAAACACCTGCCGGACATGCCAAAATCACCTGCCGGGTACAACAGAACCACCTGCCGGACACTCCGAAATCACCTGTCGCGCATGCCGGAAAAACCTCTCAGACGTGCCGGAAGCACGTGCCGGACACGCCGGAATCACCTACCGGACAGACCGGAACCACCTGCCGAGCACGCCGGAGCCACCTGTTCGACTCGCTGGAACAACCTGCCGGACAGGCCAATATCAACTGCTGGCTATGCCAGAACCACCTGGGGGACGGTCCGGAATCACCTGCCAGCCATGGCGGAACCACCTCTCAGACGTACCAGAACCACCTGCCGGAGAAGCTGGAAACACGTCCTGGACAGTCTGGAACCACCTGCCGGCCAAGCCTGAACCACCTGCCAAGCACAACGGAACAACCTGCCAGACACGCCAAAATCACCTGCGTGTTATGCCAGAACCACCTGGAGGACTCTCTGGGATGACCTGCCGGGCATGCCGGAAACACCTCTCAGACGTGCCAGAACCATGTGGCGGACAGTCCGGAATCACCTGTTGGGCATGCGCAACCACCTCTGAGACGTACCAGAACCACATGCCGTGCAGGCTGGAACCAGCTACCGGACAGACCGGAATCACATTTCGGGCATGCCGGAACCACCTGTCAGATGTGCCAGAAACACGTGCCGGAGACGCCGGAAGCACCTGCCAAGCACGTTGGAACCACCTGCTCAACTCGCCTGAACCACCTGCCGGACATGCCAAAATCACCTGCCGACTATGCCAGAACCACTTGGCGAACACTCCGGAATCACTTGCCGGGCATGCAGGAACCACCTCTCAGACATGCCAGAACCCCGTGCCAATGACCCCGGAAGCACCAGCCGAGCACGCCGGAACCACCTGCTCGACTCGCCAGAACCACCTGCCGATCACGCAAAAATCACCTGCCGGCTACGCCACAACCAGTTGGTGAACACTTTGGAATCACCTGCCGGGCTTGCTGGAACCACCTGCCGGTCATGCCAAAATCACCTGCCAACGACGCCAGAACCGCTTGGCGGACACTGCGGAAACACCTGTCGGGCCGGCTGGAACCACATCTCAGACGTGCCAGAAACGTGCTCATGAGATGCTGGAAACACACCCCGAACAGACGGATACCACCTGCCAGAAACGCCTTAACCACCTGCTGAGCACGCCGGAACCACCTGCTCGACTCACCGGTACCACCTCCCTGACACGCCGAAATCACCTGCTGGGTATGCCAGAACCACCTGGCGGACACTCCGGAATCATCTGCCGGACATGCCGGAACCAGCTCTCAGACACACCAGAACCACGTGCCGGAGATGCAGGAAGCACGTGCCGAGCATGCCGGAGCCACCTGCTCGACTCACCAGAAACACCTGCTGGACACGCCAAAATCACCTGCCGGGTACGCCAGAACCACCTGGCGGACACTCCGAAATCACCTGTCGCGCATGCCGGAACCACCTCTCAGACGTGCCGGAAGCACGTGCCGGACACGCCGGAATCACCTACCGGACAGACCGGAACCACCTGACGAGCACGCCGGAGCCACCTGTTCGACTCGCTGGAACCACCTGCCGGACAGGCCAATATCAACTGCTGGCTATGCCAGAACCACCTGGGGGACGGTCCGGGATCACCTGCCAGCCATGGCGGAACCACCTCTCAGACGTACCAGAACCACCTGCCGGAGAAGCTGGAAACACGTCCTGGACAGACTTGAACCACCTGACGGCCATGCCTGAACCACCTGCCGAGCACGGCGGAACCCCCTGCCGGACGCGCCAAAATCACCTGCGGGCTACGCCAGAACCACTTGGACGACTCTCCGAAATGACCTGCCGGGCAGGTTGGAACCACCTCTCAGATGTGCCAGAAGCACGTGGCGGACAGTCCGGAATCACCTGTTGGGCATACGCAACCACCTCTGACACGTACCAGAACCACCTGCCGGAGAAGCTGGAAACACGTCCTGGACAGACTGGAACCACGTGACGGCCATGCCTGAACCACCTGCCGAGCACGGCGGAACCACCTGCCGGACACGCCAAAATCACCTGCGGGCTATGCCAGAACCACTTGGACGACTCTCCGAAATGACCTGCCGGGCAGGTTGGAACCACCTCTCAGATGTGCCAGAAGCACGTGGCGGACAGTCCGGAATCACCTGTTGGGCATACGCAACCACCTCTGACACGTACCAGAACCACGTGCCGTGCACGCTGGAACCAGCTACCGGACAGACCGGAATCAACTTTTGGGCATGCCGGAACCACCAGTCAGATGTGCCAGAAACACGTGCCAGAGACGCCGGAAGCACCTGCCGAGCACGTCGCAACCACCTGCTCAACTCGCCTGAACCACCTGCCGGACACGCCAAAATCACCTGCCCGCTACACCAGCACCACTTCGGGGACAAGCCAGAATCACGTGAGGGGCATGCCGGCACAGCCTCTCAGACTGAACCTCGTGCCGGACACCACAGAACCACCTGCCGGACAGACCGGAACCACCTGCCGGACACGCCGGAACCACCGGCTCGACCCGCGGGAACGACCGCTGGACATGCAAAATCACCTGCCGGCTACGCCGGAAACACTTGGCGAACAATCCGGAATCGCCTGCCGGGCATGTCGGAACCACCTCTCAGATATGCCAGAACCACGTGCCAATGACCCCGGAAGCACCTGCCGAGCACGCCGGAACCACCTGCTCGACTCGCCAGAACCACCTGCCGGACACGCAGAAATCACCTGCCGGCTACGCCACAACCAGTTGGGGAACACTTCGGAATCACCTGCCGGGCTTGCTGGAACCACCTGCCGGTCATGCCAAAATCACCTGCCAACTACGCCAGTACCACTTGGCGGACACTGTGGAAACACCTGTCGGGCCGGCCGGAACCACATCTCAGACGTGCCAGAACCATGTGCATGAGATGCTGGAACCACACCCCGAACAGACGGAAAACACCTGCCAGACCCGTCTGAACAACCTGCCGAGCACGCCGGAGCCACCTGCTCGACTCGCCGGAACCACCTACCTGACATGCCCAAATCACCAACCGGGTATGCCAGAACCACTTGGCGGACACTCCGGAATCATCTGCCGGACATGCCGGAACCAGCTCTCAGACACAGCAGAACCACGTGCCGGAGACGCCGGAAGCACCTGCCGAGCATTCCGGAGCCACCTGCTCGACTCGCCAGAAACACCTGCCGGACAGGCCAATATCAACTGCTGGCTATGCCAGAACCACCTGGGGGACGGTCCGGAATCACCTGCCAGCCATGGCGGAACCACCTCTCAGACGTACCAGAACCACCTGCCGGAGAAGCTGGAAACACGTCCTGGACAGTCTGGAACCACCTGCCGGCCAAGCCTGAACCACCTGCCAAGCACAACGGAACAACCTGCCAGACACGCCAAAATCACCTGCGTGTTATGCCAGAACCACTTGGAGGACTCTCTGGGATGACCTGCCGGGCATGCCGGAACCACCTCTCAGACGTGCCAGAACCATGTGGCGGACAGTCCGGAATCACCTGTTGGGCATGCGCAACCACCTCTGAGACGTACCAGAACCACATGCCGTGCAGGCTGGAACCACCTACCGGACAGACCGGAAACACCTTTCGGGCATGCCGGAACCACCTGTCAGATGTGCCAGAAACACGTGCCGGAGACGCCGGAAGCACCTGCCAAGCTCGTTGGAACCACCTGCTCAACTCGCCTGAACCACCTGCCGGACATGCCAAAATCACCTGCCGACTATGCCAGAACCACTTGGCGAACACTCCGGAATCACTTGCCGGGCATGCAGGAACCACCTCTCAGACATGCCAGAACCCCGTGCCAATGACCCCGGAAGCACCAGCCGAGCACGCCGGAACCACCTGCTCGACTCGCCAGAACCACCTGCCGATCACGCAAAAATCACCGGCCGGCTACGCCACAAGCAGTTGGTGAACGCTTTGGAATCACCTGCCGGGCTTGCTGGAACCACCTGCCGGTCATGCCAAAATCACCTGCCAACGACGCCAGAACCGCTTGGCGGACACTGCGGAAACACCTGTCGGGCCGGCTGGAACCACATCTCAGACGTGCCAGAAACGTGTTCATGAGATGCTGGAACCACACCCCGAACAGACGGATACCACCTGCCAGAACCGCCTTAACCACCTGCTGAGCACGCCGGAACCACCTGCTCGACTCACCGGTACCACCTCCCTGACACGCCAAAATCACCTGCTGGGTATGCCAGAACCACCTGGCGGACACTCCGGAATCATCTGCCGGACATGCCGGAACCAGCTCTCAGACACACCAGAACCACGTGCCGGAGATGCCGGAAGCACCTGCCGAGCATGCCGGAGCCACCTGCTCGACTCACCAGAAACACCTGCCGGACACGCCAAAATCACCTGCCGGGTATGCCAGAACCACCTGGCGGACACTCCGAAATCACCTGTCGCGCATGCCGGAACCACCTCTCAGACGTGCCGGAAGCACGTGCCGGACACGCCGGAATCACCTACCGGACAGACCGGAACCACCTGACGAGCACACCGGAGCCACCTGTTCGACTCGCTGGAACCACCTGCCGGACAGGCCAATATCAACTGCTGGCTATGCCAGAACCACCTGGGGGACGGTCCGGGATCACCTGCCAGCCATGGCGGAACCACCTCTCAGACGTACCAGAACCACCTGCCGGAGAAGCTGGAAACACGTCCTGGACAGACTGGAACCACGTGACGGCCATGCCTGAACCACCTGCCGAGCACGGCGGAACCACCTGCCGGACACGCCAAAATCACCTGCGGGCTACGCCAGAACGACTTGGACGACTCTCCGAAATGACCTGCCGGGCATGTTGGAACCACCTCTCAGACGTGCCAGAAGCACGTGGCGGACAGTCCGGGATCACCTGTTGGGCATACGCAACCACCTCTGAGACGTACCAGAACCACGTGCCGTGCACGCCGGAACCACCTACCGGACAGACCGGAATCAACTTTTGGGCATGCCGGAACCACCAGTCAGATGTGCCAGAAACACGTGCCGGAGACGCCGGAAGCACCTGCCGAGCACGTCGCAACCACCTGCTCAACTCGCCTGAACCACCTGCCGGACACGCCAAAATCACCTGCCCGCTACACCAGCACCACTTCGGGGACAAGCCGGAATCACGTGAGGGGCATGCCGGCACAGCCTCTCAGACTGAACCTCGTGCCGGACACCACAGAACCACCTGCCAGACAGACCGGAACCACCTGCCGGACACGCCGGAACGACGGGCTTGACCCGCCGGAACGACCGCTGGACATGCAAAATCACCTGCCGGCTACGCCGGAAACACTTGGCGAACACTCCGGAATCACCTGCCGGGCATGCCGGAACCACCTCTCAGATACGTCAGAACCACGTGCCAATGACCCCGGAAGCACCTGCCGAGCACGCCGGAACCACCTGCTCGACTCGCCAGAACCACCTGCCGGACACGCAGAAATCACCTGCCGGCTACGCCACAACCAGCTGGGGAACACTTCGGAATCACCTGCCGGGCTTGCTGGAACCACCTGCCGGTCATGCCAAAATCACCTTCCAACTACGCCAGTACCACTTGGCGGACATTGTGGAAACACCTGTCGGGCCGGACGGAACCACGTCTCAGACGTGCCAGAACCATGTGCATGAGAGGCTGGAACCACACCCCGAACAGACGGAAAACACCTGCCAGACCCGTCTGAACAACCTGCCGAGCACGCAGGAGCCACCTGCTCGACTTGCCGGAACCACCTACCTGACATGCCCAAATCACCAGCCGGGTATGCCAGAACCACTTGGCGGACACTCCGGAATCATCTGCCGGACATGCCGGAACCAGCTCTCAGACACACCAGAACCACGTGCCAGAGACGCCGGAAGCACCTGCCGAGCATGCCGGAGCCACCTGCTCGACTCGCCAGAAACACCTGCCGGACACGCCAAAATCACCTGCCGGGTATGCCAGAACCACCTGGCGGACACTACGGAATCACCTGCCGCCCATGCCGGGAGGACGTGCCAGACACGCCGCAAACACCTACCGGACAGACCGGAACCACCTGCCAAGAACGTCGGAGCCACCTGTTCGACTCGCTGGAACCACCTGCCGGACAGGCCATTATCAACTGCTGGCTATGCCAGAACCACCTGGGGGACGGTCCGGGATCACCTGCCAGCCATGGCGGAACCACCTCTCAGACGTACCAGAACCACCTGCCGGAGAAGCTGGAAACACGTCCTGGACTGACTGGAACCACGTGACGGCCATGCCTGAACCACCTGCCGAGCACGGCGGAACCACCTGCCGGACACGCCAAAATCACCTGCGGGCTACGCCAGAACCACTTGGACGACTCTCCGAAATGACCTGCCGGGCAGGTTGGAACCACCTCTCAGATGTGCCAGAAGCACGTGGCGGACAGTCCGGAATCACCTGTTGGGCATACGCAACCACCTCTGACACGTACCAGAACCACGTGCCGTGCACGCTGGAACCACCTACCGGACAGACCGGAATCAACTTTTGGGCATGCCGGAACCACCAGTCAGATGTGCCAGAAACACGTGCCGGAGACGCCGGAAGCACCTGCCGAGCACGTCGCAACCACCTGCTCAACTCGCCTGAACCACCTGCCGGACACGCCAAAATCACCTGCCCGCTACACCAGCACCACTTCGGGGACAAGCCGGAATCACGTGAGGGGCATGCCGGCACAGCCTCTCAGACTGAACCTCGTGCCGGACACCACAGAACCACCTGCCGGACAGACCGGAACCACCTGCCGGACACGCCGGAACCACCGGCTCGACCCGCCGGAACGACCGCTGGACATGCAAACTCACCTGCCGGCTACGCCGGAAACACTTGGCGAACACTCCGGAATCGCCTGCCGGGCATGCCGGAACCACCTCTCAGATATGCCAGAACCACGTGCCAATGACCCCGGAAGCACCTGCCGAGCACGCCGGAACCACCTGCTCGACTCGCCAGAACCACCTGCCGGACACGCAGAAATCACCTGCCGGCTACGCCACAACCAGTTGGGGAACACTTCGGAATCACCTGCCGGGCTTGCTGGAACCACCTGCCGGTCATGCCAAAATCACCTGCCAACTACGCCAGTACCACTTGGCGGACACTGTGGAAACACCTGTCGGGCCGGCCGGAACCACATCTCAGACGTGCCAGAACCATGTGCATGAGATGCTGGAACCACACCCCGAACAGACGGAAAACACCTGCCAGACCCGTCTGAACAACCTGCCGAGCACGCCGGAGCCACCTGCTCGACTCGCCGGAACCACCTACCTGACATGCCCAAATCACCAGCCGGGTATGCCAGAACCACTTGGCGGACACTCCGGAATCATCTGCCGGACATGCCGGAACCAGCTCTCAGACACACCAGAACCACGTGCCGGAGACGCCGGAAGCACCTGCCGAGCATGCCGGAGCCACCTGCTCGACTCGCCAGAAACACCTACCGGACATGCCAAAATCACCTGCCGGGTACAACAGAACCAGCTGGCGGACACTCCGAAATCACCTGTCGCGCATGCCGGAAAAACCTCTCAGACGTGCCGGAAGCACGTGCCGGACACGCCGGAATCACCTACCGGACAGACTGGAACCACCTGCCGAGCACGCCGGAGCCACCTGTTCGACTCGCTGGAACCACCTGCCGGACAGGCCAATATCAACTGCTGGCTATGCCAGAACCACCTGGGGGACGGTCCGGAATCACCTGCCAGCCATTGCGGAACCACCTCTCAGACGTACCAGAACCACCTGCCGGAGAAGCTGGAAACACGTCCTGGACAGTCTGGAACCACCTGCCGGCCAAGCCTGAACCACCTGCCAAGCACAACGGAACAACCTGCCAGACACGCCAAAATCACCTGCGTGTTATGCCAGAACCACCTGGAGGACTCTCTGGGATGACCTGCCGGTCATGCCGGAAACACCTCTCAGACGTGCCAGAACCATGTGGCGGACAGTCCGGAATCACCTGTTGGGCATGCGCAACCACCTCTGAGACGTACCAGAACCACATGCCGTGCAGGCTGGAACCACCTACCGGACAGACCGGAAACACCTTTCGGGCATGCCGGAACCACCTGTCAGATGTGCCAGAAACACGTGCCGGAGACGCCGGAAGCACCTGCCAAGCACGTTGGAACCACCTGCTCAACTCGCCTGAACCACCTGCCGGACATGCCAAAATCACCTGCCGACTATGCCAGAACCACTTGCCGAACACTCCGGAATCACTTGCCGGGCATGCAGGAACCACCTCTCAGACATGCCAGAACCCAGTGCCAATGACCCCGGAAGCACCAGCCGAGCACGCCGGAACCACCTGCTCGACTCACTGGTACCACCTCCCTGACACGCCAAAATCACCTGCTGGGTATGCCAGAACCACATGGCGGACACTCCGGAATCATCTGCCGGACATTCCGTAACCAGCTCTCAGACACACCAGACCCAAGTGCCGGAGACGCCGGAAGCACCTGCCGAGCATGCCGGAGCCACCTGCTCGACTCGCCAGAAACACCTGCCGGACACGCCAAAATCACCTGCCGGGTATGCCAGAACCACCTGGCGGACACTACGGAATCACCTGCCGCGCATGCCGGAAGCACGTGCCAGACACGCCGCAAACACCTACCGGACAGACCGGAACCACTGCCAAGAACGCCGGAGCCACCTGTTCGACTCGCTGGAACCACCTGCCGGACAGGCCAATATCAACTGCTGGCTATGCCAGAACCACATGGGGGACAGTCCGGGATCACCTGCCAGCCACGGCGGAACCACCTCTCAGACGTACCAGAACCACCTGCCGGAGAAGCTGGAAACACGTCCTGGACAGACTGGAACCACGTGACGGCCATGCCTGAACCACCTGCCGAGCACGGCCGAACCACCTGCCGGACGTGCCAAAATCACCTGCGGGCTACGCCAGAACCACTTGGACGACTCTCCGAAATGACCTGCCGGGCATGTTGGAACCACCTCTCAGACGTGCCAGAAGCACTTGGCGAACACTCCGGAATCACCTGCCGGGCATGCCGGAACCACCTCTCAGATATGCCAGAACCACGTGAGAATGACCCCGGAAGCACCTGCCGAGCACGCCGGAACCACCTGCTCGACTCGCCAGAACCACCTGCCGGACACGCAGAAATCACCTGCCGGCTACGCCACAACCAGTTGGGGAACACTTCGGAATCACCTGCCGGGCTTGCTGGAACCACCTGCCGGTCATGCCAAAATCACCTGCCAACTACGCCAGTACCACTTGGCGGACACTGTGGAAACACCTGTCGGGCCGGCCGGAAACACATCTCAGACGTGCCAGAACCATGTGCATGAGATGCTGGAACCACACCCCGAACAGACGGAAAACACCTGCCAGACCCGTCTGAACAACCTGCCGAGCACCTACCTGACATGCCCAAATCACCAGCCGGGTATGCCAGAACCACTTGGCGGACACTCCGGAATCATCTGCCGGACATGCCGGAACCAGCTCTCAGACACACCAGAACCAAGTGCCGGAGACGCCGGAAGCACCTGCCGAGCATGCCGGAGCCACCTGCTCGACTCGCCAGAAACACCTGCCGGACACGCCAAAATCACCTGCCGGGTATGCCAGAAGCACCTGGCGGACACTACGGAATCACCTGCCACGCATGCCGGAACCACCTCTCAGACGTGCCGGAAGCACGTGCCGGACATGCCGGAAACACCTACCGGACACACCGGAACCACCTGCCAAGAACGCCGGAGCCACCTGTTCGACTCGCTGGAACCACCTGCCGGACAGGCCAATATCAACTGCTGGCTATGCCAGAACCGCCTGGGGGACAGTCCGGGATCACCTGCCAGCCATGGCGGAACCACCTCTCAGACGTACCAGAACCACCTGCCGGAGAAGCTGGAAACATGTCCTGGACAGTCTGGAACCACCTGCCGGCCAAGCCTGAAACACCTGCGAAGCACCACGGAACAACCTGCCAGACACGCCAAAATCACCTGCGTGTTATGCCAGAACCACTTGGAGGACTCTCTGGGATGACCTGCCGGGCATGCCGGAACCACCTCTCAGACGTGCCAGAACCATGTGGCGGACAGTCCGGAATCACCTGTTGGGCATGCGCAACCACCTCTGAGACGTACCAGAACCACATGCCGTGCAGGCTGGAACCACCTACTGGACAGACCGGAATCAACTTTCGGGCATGCTGGAACCACCTGTCAGATGTGCCAGAAACACGTGCCGGAGACGCCGGAAGCACCTGCCAAGCACGTTGGAACCACCTGCTCAACTCGCCTGAACCAGCTGCCGGACATGCCAAAATCACCTGCCGACTATGCCAGAACCACTTGGCGAACACTCCGGAATCACTTGCCGGGCATGCAGGAACCACCTCTCAGACATGCCAGAACCCCGTGCCAATGACCCCGGAAGCACCAGCCGAGCACGCCGGAACCACCTGCTCGACTCGCCAGAACCACCTGCCGATCACGCAAAAATCACCTGCCGGCTACGCCACAACCAGTTGGTGAACACTTTGGAATCACCTGCCAGGCTTGCTGGAACCACCTGCCAGTCATGCCAAAATCACCTGCCAACTACGCCAGAACCGCTTGGCGGACACTGCGGAAACACCTGTCGGGCCGGCTGGAACCACATCTCAGACGTGCCAGAAACGTGTTCATGAGATGCTGGAACCACACCCCGAACAGACGGATACCACCTGCCAGAACCGCCTGAACCACCTGCCGAGCACGCCGGAACCACCTGCTCGACTCACCGGTACCACCTCCCTGACACGCCAAAATCACCTGCTGGGTATGCCAGAACCACTTGGCGGACACTCCGGAATCATCTGCCTGACATGCCGGAACCAGCTCTCAGACACACCAGAACCAAGTGCCGGAGACGCCGGAAGCACCTGCCGAGCATGCCGGAGCCACCTGCTCGACTCGCCAGAAACACCTGCCGGACACGCCAAAATCACCTGCCGGGTATGCCAGAACCACCTGGCGGACACTACGGAATCACCTGCCGCGCATGCCGGAAGCACGTGCCAGACACGCCGGAAACACCTACTGTACAGACCGGAACCACCTGCCAAGAACGCCGGAGCCACCTGTTTGACTCTCTGGAACCACCTGCCGGACAGGCCAATATCAACTGCTGGCTATGCCAGAACCACCTTGGGGACAGTCCGGGATCACCTGCCAGCCATGGCGGAACCACCTCTCAGACGTGCCAGAACCATGTGGCGGACACGCCAGAATCACATACCGGACAGACCGGAACCACCTGCCGAGCACGCCGGAGCCACCTCTTCGACTCGCTGGAACCACCTCCCGGACAGGCCAATATCAACTGCTGGCTATGCCAGAACCACCTGGGGGACGGTCCGGAATCGCCTGCCAGCCATGGCGGAACCACCTCTCAGACGTACCAGAACCACCTGCCGGAGAAGCTGGAAACACGTCCTGGACAGTCTGGAACCACCTGCCGGCCAAGCCTGAACCACCTGCCAAGCACAACGGAACAACCTGCCAGACACGCCAAAATCACCTGCGTGTTATGCCAGAACCACTTGGAGGACTCTCTGGGATGACCTGCCGGGCACTCCGGAACCACCTCTCAGACGTGCCAGAACCATGTGGCGGATACTCCGGAATCACCTGTTGGGCATGCGCAACCACCTCTGAGACGTACCAGAACCACATGCCGTGCAGGCTGGAACCACCTACCGGACAGACCGGAATCACCTTTCGGGCATGCCGGAACCACCTGTCAGATGTGCCAGAAACACGTGCCGGAGACGCCGGAAGCACCTGCCAAGCACGTTGGAACCACCTGCTCAACTCGCCTGAACCACCTGCCGGACATGCCAAAATCACCTGCCGACTATGCCAGAACCACTTGGCGAACACTCCGGAATCACTTGCCGGGCATGCAGGAACCACCTCTCAGACATGCCAGAACCCCGTGCCAATGACACCGGAAGCACCAGCCGAGCATGCCGGAACCACCTGCTCGACTCGCCAGAACCACCTTCCGATCACGCAAAAATCACCTGCCGGCTACGCCAGAACCACTTGGCGAACACTCCGGAATCAGCTGTCGGGCATGCCAGAACCACCTCTCAGACTTGCCAGAACCATGTTCCGGACACGCCGGTACCACCTGCCTAGTATGCCGGAACCACCTGATCCACTCCCCAGAACCACCTGCTGGACACGCCAGAATCACCTGCCGGCTACGCAAGAACCTCTCGGCAGACACTCCAGAACCACCTGCAGGGCATGCCGGAACCACCTCTCAGAAGTGCCAGAACCACATGCCGGACACTCCGGAATCACCTGCCGGGCATGCCGGAACCATCTCTCAGACGTGCCAGAACCATGTTCTGGACACACCGGTACCACCTGCCGAGCTCGCAGGAACCACCTGCTGGACACGCCAAAATCACCTGCCGGCTACCCCAGAACCACGCGGCAGACACTCCGGAATCACCTGCCGGGCTGGCTGGAACCACCTGCCGGTCACGCCAACATCACCTTTCAGCTACGCCAGAACCACTTGGCGGACACTCCGGAAACACCTGCTCAACTAGCCGGAACCACCTTCCTGACACGCCAAAATCACCTGCCAGGTATACAAGAACCACTTGGCGGACACTCCGGAAACACCTGTCGGGCCGGCCGGAACCACCTCTCAGACGTGCCAGAACCATGTTCCTGAGATGCCGGAACCACTCCCCGAACAGACCGAAACCACCTGCCAGACCCGCCTGAATCCCCTGGCGAGCACGCCTGATCCACCTGCTCAGCTAGCCAGAACCACCTTCCTGACACGCCAAAATCACCTGCCAGGTATACCAGAACCACTTGGTGGACACTCCGGAATCGTCTGCCGGACATGCCAGAACCAGCTCTCAGACACACCAGAACCACGTGCCAGAGACGCCGGAAGCACCAGCTGAGCATGCCTGAGCCACCTGCTCGACTCGCAAGAAACACCTGTCGGACATGCCAAAATCACCTGCAGGGTACGCCAGAAACACTTGGCGGACGCTACGGAATCACCTGTCGGGCGTGACGGAACCACCTCTCAGACTTGCCAGAACCATGTTCTGGACACGCCGGTACCACCTGCCGAGTAAGCCGGAACCAGCTGATCCACTCCCCAGAACCACCTCGTGGACACGCCAAAATCAACTGCCGGCTACGCCAGAACCACTCGGCAGACACTCCGGAATCACATGCCAGGCATTCCGGAACCACCTCTCAGAGGTGCCAGAACCAAATGCCGGAGACTCCGGTATCACCTGCCGGGCATGCCGGAACCACCTCTCAGAGGTGCCAGAACCACATGCCGGACACTCCGGAATCACCTGCCGGGCATGCCGGAACCACCTGCTGGACATGCCGGAACCACCGGCTCGACTCGCCGGAACCATTGTCGTCCATGCAATATCACCTGATGGCTACGCCAGAACCACTTGGCGAACACTCCGGAATCACCTGCCGGGCATGGCGGAACCACCTCTCAGACATGCCGGAACCACATGCCAATGACACCGGAAGCACCTGCCGAGCACGCCAGAACCACCTGCTCGACTCGCCAAAACCACCTGCTGGACACGCCAAAATCACCTGCCGGCTACGCCACAACCATTTGGTGAACTCTTCGGAATCACCTGCCGGGCTGGCTGGAACCACCTGCCGGTCACACCAACATCACCTGCCAGCTATGCCAGAACCACTTGGCGGACACCATGGAAACACCTGTCGGGCCGGCCGGAACCACCTATCAGACGTGCCGGAACCATGTGCCTGAGATGCCGGAACCACACCCCGAACAGACCGAAACCACCTGCCAGACCCGCCTGAACCACCTGCCGAGCACGCCGGAACCACCTACTCGACTCGCTGGAACCACCTACCTGACACGCTAAAATCACCTGCCGGGTATGCCACAACCACTTGGTGGACACTCCAGAATCATCTGCCGGACATGCCAGAACCAGCTCTCAGACACACCAGAACCACGTGCCAGACACGCCGGAAGCACCTGCTGAGCATGCCTGAGCCAAATGCTCGACTTGCCAGAAACACCTGCCAGACACGCCAAAATCACCTGCCGGGTACGCCAGAACCACTTGGCGGACTCTCCGGAATCACCTGTCGGGCATGCCGGAACCACCTCTCAGACTTGCCAGAACCAAGTTCCGGACACGCCGGTACCACCTGCCGAGTATGCCGGAACCACCTGATCCACTCCCAAGAACCACCTGCTGGATACGCCAGAATCACCTGCCGGCTACTCCAGAACCACTCGGCAGACACTCCGTAACCAACTGCCGGGCATGCCGGAACCACCTCTCAGAGGTGCGAGAACCACATGCCGGACACTCCGGAATCACCTGCCGGGCATGCCGGAACCATCTCTCAGACGTGCCAGAACCATGTTCCGGACATGCTGGAACCACCTGCCGGGCTCGCCAGAACCACCTGCTGGACACGCCAAAATCACCTGCCGGCTACGCCAGAACCACGCGGCAGACACTCTGGAATCACCTGCCGGGCTGGCCGGAACCACCTGCCGGTCACGCCAACATCACCTTTCAGCTACGCCAGAACCACTTGGCGGACACTCCGGAATCACATGCCAGGCATCCGGGAACCACCTCTCAGAGGTGCCAGAACCAAATTCCGGACACTCCGGTATCACCTGCCGGGCATGCCAGAACAACCTCTCAGAGGTGCCAGAACCACATGCCGGACACTCCGGAATCACCTGCCGGGCATGCCGGAACCACCTGATCCACTCCCCAGAACCAATTGCTGGACATGCCAGAATCTCCTGCCGGACATGACGGAACCACTGGCTCGACTCGCCGGAACCATTGCCCGACATGCAAAATCACCTGCCGGCTACGCCAGAACCACTTGGCGAACACTCCGGAATCACCTGCCGGGCATGGCGGAACCACCTCTCAGGCATGCCGGAACCGCATGCCAATGACATCGGAAGCACCTGCCGAGCACGCCAGAACCACCTGCTCGACTCGCCAAAACCACCTGCTGGACACGCCAGAATCACCTGCCGACTACAGCAGAACCACTCGGCAGACACTCCGGAACCACCTGCCGGGCATGCTGGAACCACCTCTCAGAGGTGCCAGAACCACATGCCGGACACTGCGGAATCACCTGCCGGGCATGCCGGAACCATCTCTCAGACGTGCCAGAACCATGTTCCGGACATGCCGGAACCACCTGCCGAGCTCGCCGAACCAACTGCTGGACACTCCAAAATCACCTGCCGGCTACGCCAGAACCACTCGGCAGACACTCCGGAATCACATGCCGTGCATTCCGGAACCACCTCTCACAGGTGCCAGAACCAAATGCTGGACACTCCGGTATGACCTGCCGGGCATGCCGGAACCAACTCTCAGAGGTGCCAGAACCACATGCCGGACACTCCGGAATCAGCTGCCGGGCATGCCGGAACCACCTGCTGGACATGCCGGAACCACCGGCTCGACTCGCCGGAACCATTGCCGGACATGCAAAATCACCTGCCGGCTATGCCAGAACCACTTGGCGAACACTCCGGAATCACCTGCCGGGCAAGCCGGAACCACCTCTCAGACTTGCCAGAACCAAGTTCCGGACACGCCGGTACCAGCTGCCGAGTATGCCGGAACCACCTGATCCACTCCCCAGAACCACCTGCTGGACACCCCAGAATCACCTGCCGACTACGCCAGAACCACTCGGCAGACACTCCGGAACCACCTGCCGGGCACGCCGGAACCACCTCTCAGAGGTGCCAGCAAAACATGCCGGACACTCCGGAATCACCTGCCGGGCATGCCGGAACCATCTCTCAGACGTGCCAGAACCATGTTCCGGACAGGCCGGTACCACCTGCCGAGCTCGCCGGAACCACCTGCTGGACACGCCAAAATCACCTGCCGGCTACGCCAGAACCACGCGGCAGACACTCCGGAATCACCTGCCGGGCTGGCTGGAACCACCTGCCGGTCACGCCAACATCACCTTTCAGCTACGCCAGAACCACTTGGCGGACACTCCGGAAACACCTGTCGGGCCGGCCGGAACCACCTCTCAGACGTGCCAGAACCATGTGCCTGAGATGCCGGAACCACTCCCCGAACAGACCGAAACCACCTGCCAGACCCGCCTGAACCCCCTGGCGAGCACGCCTGATCCACCTGCTCAGCTAGCCGGAACCACCTTCCTGACACGCCAAAATCACCTGCCAGGTATACCAGAACCACTTGGTGGACACTCCGGAATCATCTGCCGGACATGCCAGAACCAGCTCTCAGACACACCAGAACCACGTGCCAGAGACGCCGGAAGCACCAGCTGAGAAAGCCTGAGCCACCTGCTCGACTCGCAAGAAACACCTGTCGGACATGCCAAAATCACCTGCAGGGTACGCCAGAAACACTTGGCGGACGCTCCGGAATCACCTGTCGGGCGTGCCGGAACCACCTCTCAGACTTGCCAGAACCATGTTCTGGACACGCCGGTACCACCTGCCGAGTAAGCCGGAACCAGCTGATCCACTCCCCAGAACCACCTAGTGGACACGCCAAAATCAACTGCCGGCTACGCCAGAACCACTCGGCAGACACTCCGGAATCACATGCCAGGCATTCCGGAACCACCTCTCAGAGGTGCCAGAACCAAATGCCGGAGACTCCGGTATCACCTGCCGGGCATGCCGGAACCACCTGCTGGACATGCCGGAATCACCTGCCGGACATGCCGGAACCACCGGCTCGACTCGCCGGAACCATTGTCGTCCATGCAATATCACCTGATGGCTACGCCAGAACCACTTGGCGAACACTCCGGAATCACCTGCCGGGCATGGCGGAACCACCTCTCAGACATGCCGGAACCACATGCCAATGACACCGGAAGCACCTGCCGAGCACGCCAGAACCACCTGCTCGACTCGCCAAAACCACCTGCTGGACACGCCAAAATCACCTGCCGGCTACGCCACAACCATTTGGTGAACTCTTCGGAATCACCTGCCGGGCTGGCTGGAACAACCTGCCGGTCACACCAACATCACCTGCCAGCTATGCCAGAACCACTTGGCGGACACCATGGAAACACCTGTCGGGCCGGCCGGAACCACCTATCAGACATGCCGGAACCACGTGCCTGAGATGCCGGAACCACACCCCGAACAGACCGAAACCACCTGCCAGACCCGCCTGAACCACCTGCCGAGCACACCGGAACCACCTACTCGACTCGCTGGAACCACCTACCTGACACGCTAAAATCACCTGCCGGGTATGCCACAACCACTTGGTGGACACTCCAGAATCATCTGCCGGACATGCCAGAACCAGCTCTCAGACACACCAGAACCACGTGCCAGACACGCCGGAAGCACCTGCTGAGCATGCCTGAGCCAAATGCTCGACTTGCCAGATACACCTGCCAGACACGCCAAAATCACCTGCCGGGTATGCCAGAACCACGTGGCGGACTCTCCGGAATCACCTGTCGGGCATGCCGGAACCAACTCTCAGACGTGCCAGAACCTCGTGCCGGTCACGCCAGAACCACCTGCCGGACAGACCGGAAACACCTGCTGGACACGCCGGAACCACCGGTTCGACTCGCCGGAACCACCACCGGACATGCAAAATGACCTGCCGGCTACGCCAGAACCACTAGGCGAACACTCCGGAATCAGCTGTCGGGCATGCCAGAACCACCTCTCAGACTTGCCAGAACCATGTTCCGGACACGCCGGTACGACCTGCCGAGTATGCCGGAACCACCTGATCCACTCCCCAGAACCACCTGCTGGACACGCCAGAATCACATGCCGACTACGCCAGAACCACTCGGCAGACACTCTGGAACCACCTGCCGGGCATGCCGGAACCACCTCTCAGAGGTGCCAGAACCACATGCCGGACACTCCGGAATCACCTGCCGGGCATGCCGGAACCATCTCTCAGACGTGCCAGAACCATGTTCCGGACACGCCGGTACCACCTGCCGAGCTCGCCGGAACCACCTGCTGGACACGCCAAAATCACCTGCCGGCTACGCCAGAACCACTCGGCAGACACTCCGGAATCACCTGCCGGGCTGCCTGGAACCACCTGCCGGTCATGCCAACATGACCTTTCAGCTACCCCAGAACCACTTGGCGGACACTCCGGAAACAACTGTCGGGCCGGCCGGAACCACCTCTCAGACGTGCCAGAACCAGGTGCCTGAGATGACGGAACCACTCCCCGAACAGACCGAAACCACCTGCCAGACCCGCCTGAACCCCCTGGCGAGCACGCCTGATCCACCTGCTCAACTAGCCGGAACCACCTTCCTGACATGCCAAAATCACCTGCCAGGTCTACCAGAACCACTTGGTGGACACTCCGGAATCGTCTGCCGGACATGCCAGAACCAGCTCTCAGACACACCAGAACCACGTGCCAGAGACGCCGGAAGCACCAGCTGAGCATGCCTGAGCCACCTGCTCGACTCGCAAGAAACACCTGTCGGACATGCCAAAATCACCTGCCGGGTTTGCCAGAACCAGCTGATCCACTCCCCAGAACCACCTAGTGGACACGCCAAAATCAACTGCCGGCTATGCCAGAACCACTCGGCAGACGCTCCGGAATCACATGCCAGGCATTCCGGAACCACCTCTCAGAGGTGCCAGAAGCAAATGCCGGACACTCCGGTATCACCTGCCGGGCATGCCGGAACCATCTCTCAGAGGTGCCAGAACCACATGCCGGACACTCCGGAATCACCTGCAGGGCATGCCGGAACCAACTCTCAGACGTGCCAGAACCTCGTGCCGGTCACGGCAGAACCACCTGCCGGACAGACCGGAAACACCTGCTGGACACGCCGGAACCACCGGCTCGACTCGCCAGAACCACCGACGGACATGCAAAATGACCTGCCGGCTACGCCAGAACCACTTGGCGAACACTCCGGAATCACCTGTCGGGCATGCCGGAACCATCTCTCAGACGTGCCACAACCATGTTCCGGACATGCCGGAACCACCTGCCGAGCTCGCCGGAACCAGCTGCTGGACACGCCAGAACCACCCTGCAGACACTCCGGAATCGCATGCCAGGCATTCCGGAACCACCTCTCAGAGGTGCCAGAACCAAATGCCGGACACTCCGGTATCACCTGCCGGGCATGCCGGAACCACCTCTCAGAGGTGCCAGAACCACATGCCGGACACTCCGGAATCACCTGCCGGGCATGCCGGAACCACCTGCTGGACATGCTGGAACCACCGTCTCGACTCGCCGGAACCATTGTCGGACATGCAAAATCACCTGCCGGCTACGCCAGAACCACTTGGCAAACACTCCGGAATCAGCTGTCGGGCATGCCAGAACCACCTCTCAGACTTGCCAGAACCATGTTCCGGACTCGCCGGTACCACCTGCCGAGTATGCCGGAACCACCTGATCCACTCCCCAGAACCACCTGCTGGACACGCCAAAATCACCCCAGAGCCACGCGGCAGACACTCCGGAATCACCTGCCGGGCTGGCTGGAACCACCTGCCGGTCACGCCAACATCACCTTTCAGCTACGCCAGAACCACTTGGCGGACACTCCGGAAACACCTGCTCAACTAGCCGGAACCACCTTCCTGACACGCCAAAATCACCTGCCAGGTATACAAGAACTACTTGGTGGACACTCCGGAATCATTTGCCGGACATGCCAGAACCAGCTCTCAGACACACCAGAACCACGTGCCAGAGACGCCGGAAGCACCAGCAGAGCATGCCTGAGCCACCTGCTCGACTCGCAGGAAACACCTGTCCGACATGCCAAAACCACCTGCCGGGTACGCCAGAAACACTTGGCGGACACTCCGGAATCACCTGTCGGGCATGCCAGAACCACCTCTCAGACCTGCCATAACCATGTTCTGCACACGCCGGTACCACCTGCCGAGTATGCCGGAACCACCTGATCCACTCCCCAGAACCACCTAGTGGACACGCCAAAATCAACTGCCGGCTACGCCAGAAGCACTCGGCAGACACTCCGGAATAACATGCCAGGCATTCCGGAACCACCTCTCAGAGGTGCCAGAACCACATGCCGGACACTCCGGAATCACCTGCCTGGCATCCCGGAACCATCTCTCAGACGTGCCACAACCACGTGCCAGAGAGACCGGAAGCACCTGACGAGCTCGCCGGAACAACCTGCTGGACATGCCGGAACCACCTGCCTCACAGGCCAAAATCATATGCTGGATACGCCAAAACCACTTGGCGGACACTCCAGAATCACCTGCCGGGCATGAAAGCAGAACCTCTCAGAAGTGCCAGAAGCACGTGCTGGAAAGGCCGGAACCATCTCCCGGACAGACTGGAAACACAGGAAACACTCGCCAGAACCACCTGCTTGACTCACCGGTCCCACCTGCCGGACACACCAAAATCACCTGCCTGCTACACCAGAACCACTTGGCGGACAAGCCGGAATCACGTGAAGTGCATGGCGACACAACCTCTCAGACGTGCCAGAACCTCGTGCCGGACACACCAGAACCACCTGCTGGACAGACCGGAACCACCTGCCGGAAATGCCGGAACCACCGGCTCCACTCGCCGGAACCATTTCCGGACATGCAAATCACCTGCCGGCTACGCCAGAACCACTTGGCGAACACTCTGAAATCACCTGCCGGGCATGGCGGAACCACCTCTCAGACATGCCGGAACCACATGCCAATGACAGCGGAATCACCTGCCGAGCACGCCAGAACCACCTGCTGGACACGCCAAAATCACCTGCCGGCTACGCCACAACCATTTGGTAACACTTTGGAATCACCTGCCGGGCTGGCTGGAACCACCTGCCGGTAACGCCAACATCACCTGCCAGCTATGCCAGAACCACTTGGCGGACACCATGGAAACACCTGTCGGGCCGGCCGGAACCACCTATCAGACGTGCCAGAACCATGTGCCTGAGATGCCGGAACCACAACCCGAACAGACCGAAACCACCTGCCAGACACGCCTGAACAACCTGCCGAGCACGCCGGAACCACCTACTCAACGCGCCGGAACCACCTATCTGACACGCCAAAATCACCTTCCGGGAATGCCACAACCACTTGGTGGACACTACGGAATCATCTGCCGGACATGCCAGAACCAGCCCTCAGACACACCAGAACCACGTGCCAGACACGCCGGAAGCACCTGCTGATCATCCCTGAGCCAAATGCTCGACTTGCAAGAAATACCTGCCAGACACGCCAAAATCACCTGCCGGGTATGCAAGAACCACGTGGCGGACACTCCGGAATCACCTGCCTGGCATGCCGGAACCATCTCTCAGACGTGCCAGAACCATGTTCCGGACACGCTGGTACCACCCGCCGAGCTCGCCGGAACCACCTGCTGGACACGCCAAAATCACCTGCCGGCTACGCCAGAACCACTCGGCAGACACTCCGGAATCACCTGCCGGGCTGGCTGGAACCACCTTCCGGTCACGCCAACATCACCTTTCAGCTACGCCAGAACCACTTGGCGGACACTCCGGAAACACCTGTCGGGCCGGCCGGAACCACCTCTCAGACGTGCCAGAACCATGTGCCTGAGATGCCGGAACCACTCCCCGAACAGACCGAAACCACCTGCCAGACCCGCCTGAATCCCCTGGCGAGCACGCCTGATCCACCTGCTCAGCTAGCCGGAACCACCTTCCTGACACGCCAAAATCACCTGCCAGGTATACCAGAACCACTTGGTGGACACTCCGGAATCGTCTGCCGGACATGCCAGAACCAGCTCTCAGACACACCAGAACCACGTGCCAGAGACGCCGGAAGCACCAGCTGAGCATGCCTGAGCCACCTGCTCGACTCGCAAGAAACACCTGTCGGACATGCCAAAATCACCTGCAGGGTACGCCAGAAACACTTGGCGGACGCTCCGGAATAACCTGTCGGGCGTGCCGGAACCACCTCTCAGACTTGCCAGAACCATGTTCTGGACATGCCGGTACCACCTGCCGAGTAAGCCGGAACCAGCTGATCCACTCCCCAGAACCACCTAGTGGACACGCCAAAATCAACTGCCGGCTACGCCAGAACCACCCAGCAGACACTCCGGAATCACATGCCAGGCATTCCGGAACCACCTCTCAGAGGTGCCAGAACCAAATGCCGGAGACTCCGGTATCACCTGCCGGGCATGCTGGAACCACCTCTCAGAGGTGCCAGAACCACATGCCGGACACTCCGGAATCACCTGCCGGGCATGCCGGAACCACCTGCTGGACATGCCGGAATCACCTGCCGGACATGCCGGAACCACCGGCTCGACTCGCCGGAACCATTGTCGTCCATGCAATATCACCTGATGGCTACGCCAGAACCACATGGCGAACACTCCGGAATCACCTGCCGGGCATGGCGGAACCACCTCTCAGACATGCCGGAACCACATGCCAATGACACCGGAAGCACCTGCCGAGCACGCCAGAACCACCTGCTCGACTCGCCAAAACCACCTGCTGGACACGCCAAAATCACCTGCCGGCTATGCCACAACCATTTGGTGAACTCTTCGGAATCACCTGCCGGGCTGGCTGGAACGACCTGCCGGTCACACCAACATCACCTGCCAGCTATGCCAGAACCACTTGGCGGACACCATGGAAACACCTGTCGGGCCGGCCGGAACCACCTATCTGACGTGCCAGAACCATGTGCCTGAGATGCTGGAACCACACCCCGAACAGACCGAAACCACCTGCCAGACCCGCCTGAACCACCTGCCGAGCACACTGGAACCACCTTCTCGACTCGCTGGAGCCACCTACCTGACACGCTAAAATCACCGGCCGGGTATGCCACAACCACTTGGTGGACACTCCGGAATCATCTGCCGGACATGCCAGAACCAGATCTCAGACACACCAGAACCACGTGCCAGACACGCCGGAAGCACCTGCTGAGCATGCCTGAGCCAAATGCTCGACTTGCAAGAAACACCTGCCAGACACACCAAAATCACCTGCCGGGTACGCCAGAACCACGTGGCGGACACTCCGGAATCACCTGTCGGGCATGCCGGAACCAACTCTCAGACGTGCCAGAACCTCGTGCCGGTCACGCCAGAACCACCTGCCGGACAGACCGGAAACACCTGCTGGACACGCCGGAACCACCGGTACGACTCGCCGGAACCACCACCGGACATGCAAAATGACCTGCCGGCTACGCCAGAACCACTAGGCGAACACTCCGGAATCAGCTGTCGGGCATGCCAGAACCACCTCTCAGACTTGCCAGAACCATGTTCCGGACACGCCGGTACGACCTGCCGAGTATGCCGGAACCACCTGATCCACTCCCCAGAACCACCTGCTGGACACGCCAGAATCACATGCCGACTACGCCAGAACCACTCGGCAGACACTCTGGAACCACCTGCCGGGCATGCCGGAACCACCTCTCAGAGGTGCCAGAACCACATGCCGGACACTCCGGAATCACCTGCCGGGCATGCCGGAACCATCTCTCAGACGTGCCAGAACCATGTTCCGGACACGCCGGTACCACCTGCCGAGCTCGCCGGAACCACCTGCTGGACACGCCAAAATCACCTGCCGGCTACGCCAGAACCACTCGGCAGACACTCCGGAATCACCTGCCGGGCTGCCTGGAACCACCTGCCGGTCATGCCAACATGACCTTTCAGCTACCCCAGAACCACTTGGCGGACACTCCGGAAACAACTGTCGGGCCGGCCGGAACCACCTCTCAGACGTGCCAGAACCAGGTGCCTGAGATGACGGAACCACTCCCCGAACAGACCGAAACCACCTGCCAGACCCGCCTGAACCCCCTGGCGAGCACGCCTGATCCACCTGCTCAACTAGCCGGAACCACCTTCCTGACATGCCAAAATCACCTGCCAGGTCTACCAGAACCACTTGGTGGACACTCCAGAATCGTCTGCCGGACATGCCAGAACCAGCTCTCAGACACACCAGAACCACGTGCCAGAGACGCCGGAAGCACCAGCTGAGCATGCCTGAGCCACCTGCTCGACTCGCAAGAAACACCTGTCGGACATGCCAAAATCACCTGCCGGGTTTGCCAGAACCAGCTGATCCACTCCCCAGAACCACCTAGTGGACACGCCAAAATCAACTGCCGGCTACGCCAGAACCACTCGGCAGACGCTCCGGAATCACATGCCAGGCATTCCGGAACCACCTCTCAGAGGTGCCAGAAGCAAATGCCGGACACTCCGGTATCACCTGCCGGGCATGCCGGAACCATCTCTCAGAGGTGCCAGAACCACATGCCGGACACTCCGGAATCACCTGCAGGGCATGCCGGAACCAACTCTCAGACGTGCCAGAACCTCGTGCCGGTCACGGCAGAACCACCTGCCGGACAGACCGGAAACACCTGCTGGACACGCCGGAACCACCGGCTCGACTCGCCAGAACCACCGCCGGACATGCAAAATGACCTGCCGGCTATGCCAGAACCACTTGGCGAACACTCCGGAATCACCTGTCGGGCATGCCGGAACCATCTCTCAGACGTGCCAGAACCATGTTCCGGACATGCCAGAACCACCTGCCGAGCTCACCGGAACCAGCTGCTGGACACGCCAGAACCACTCTGCAGACACTCCGGAATCGCATGCCAGGCATTCCGGAACCACCTCTCAGAGGTGCCAGAACCAAATGCCGGACACTCCGGTATCACCTGCCGGGCATGCCGGAACCACCTCTCAGAGGTGCCAGAACCACATGCCGGACACTCCGGAATCACCTGCCGGGCATGCCGGAACCACCTGCTGGACATGCCGGAATCACCTGCCGGACATGCCAGAACCACCGTCTCGACTCGCCGGAACCATTGTCGGACATGCAAAATCACCTGCCGGCTACGCCAGAACCACTTGGCAAACACTCCGGAATCAGCTGTCGGGCATGCCAGAACCACCTCTCAGACTTGCCAGAACCATGTTCCGGACTCGCCGGTACCACCTGCCGAGTATGCCGGAACCACCTGATCCACTCCCCAGAACCACCTGCTGGACACGCCAAAATCACCAGCCGGGAATGCCACAACCACTTGGTGGACACTACGGAATCATCTGCCGGACATGCCAGAACCAGCCCTCAGACACACCAGAACCACGTGCCAGACACGCCGGAAGCACCTGCTGATCATCCCTGAGCCAAATGCTCGACTTGCAAGAAATACCTGCCAGACACGCCAAAATCACCTGCCGGGTATGCAAGAACCACGTGGCGGACACTCCGGAATCACCTGCCTGGCATGCCGGAACCATCTCTCACACGTGCCAGAACCATGTTCCGGACACGCTGGTACCACCCGCCGAGCTCGCCGGAACCACCTGCTGGACACGCCAAAATCACCTGCCGGCTACGCCAGAACCACTCGGCAGACACTCCGGAATCACCTGCCGGGCTGGCTGGAACCACCTTCCGGTCACGCCAACATCACCTTTCAGCTACGCCAGAACCACTTGGCGGACACTCCGGAAACACCTGTCGGGCCGGCCGGAACCACCTCTCAGACGTGCCAGAACCATGTGCCTGAGATGCCGGAACCACTCCCCGAACAGACCGAAACCACCTGCCAGACCCGCCTGAATCCCCTGGCGAGCACGCCTGATCCACCTGCTCAGCTAGCCGGAACCACCTTCCTGACACGCCAAAATCACCTGCCAGGTATACCAGAACCACTTGGTGGACACTCCGGAATCGTCTGCCGGACATGCCAGAACCAGCTCTCAGACACACCAGAACCACGTGCCAGAGACGCCGGAAGCACCAGCTGAGCATGCCTGAGCCACCTGCTCGACTCGCAAGATACACCTGTCGGACATGCCAAAATGAGCTGCCTGGTACACCAGAAACACTTGGCGGACGCTCCGGAATCACCTGTCGGGCGTGCCGGAACCACCTCTCAGACATGCCAGAACCATGTTCTGGACACGCCGGTAGCACCTGCCAAGTATGCCGGAACCAGCTGATCCACTCCCCAGAACCACCTAGTGGACACGCCAAAATCAACTGCCGGCTACGCCAGAACCACTCGGCAGACGCTCCGGAATCACATGCCAGGCATTCCGGAACGACCTCTCAGAGGTGCCAGAACCAAATGCCGGACACTCCGGAATCACCTGCCAGGCATGCCGGAACCACCTCTCAGAGGTGCCAGAACCACATGCCGGACACTCCGGAATCACCTGCCCGGCATGCTGTAACCACGTGCTGGACAAGCCGGAACCGCCTGCCGGACATGCCGGAACCACCTGCCGGACATGCCGGAACCAGTGGCTCGACTCGCCAAAACCACCTGCTGGACACGCCAAAATCACCTGCCGGGTACGCCAGAACCACTCGGCAGACACTCCGGAATCACCTGCCGGGCTTGCTGGAACCACCTGCCGGTCACGCCAACATCACCTGCCGGCTACGCCAGAACCACTTGGCGAGCACTCCGGAAGCACCTGCCGAGTACGCCTGAACCACCTGCTCAACTCGTCTGAACCACCTGCCGGACATGCCAAAATCACCTTCCGGCTACGCCAAAACCACTTTGTGGACTCTCTGGAATCACGTGCCGGGCATCATAGAACCACCTCTCAGACGTGCCGGAACAACGTGCCGGACACACTGGATACCCCTCCCCGTAAGACCGGAACCACCTCTCAGAAGTGCCAGAAGCACGTGCCGGAGACGCCGGAAGAACCTGCCTAGCACGTCGGAACCACCTGCTGAAGTCGCCTGAACCACCTGCGGGACACGCCAAAATCACCTGCTGGCTACGCCAGAACCACTCGGCAGACACTCCGGAATCACATGCCAGGCATTCCGGATCCACGTCTCAGAGGTGCCAGAACCACATGCCATACACTCTGCAGTCACCTGCCGGGCATGCCGGAACCACCTCTCAGACGTGCCAGAACCATTTGCCGGACACGCCGGAACCACCTGCCGAGTATGCCGGAAACACCTGCTCCACTCCCCAGAACCACCTGCTGGACACGCCAAAATCACCTGCCGGCTATGCCAGAACCGCTCGGCAGACACTCCGGAACCACCTCCAGGACAGACGGAACCACCTGCCGGACATGCCGGAACCACCTGCTTGACTCGCCAGAACCACCTGCCGGACACGCCAGAATCACCACCCGGCTACGCTACAACCACTTGTCGGACACTCCGGAATCACCTGCCGGGCATGCTGGAACCACCTCTCAGAGGTGCCACAACCACATGCCGGAGACAGCGGAAGCACCTTCCGAGAATGCCGGAAGTGCCTGATCCACTCCCCAGAACCACCTGCCAGACACGCCAAAATCACCTGCCGGGTACGCCAGAACCACGTGGCGGACACTCCGGAATCACCTGCCGGGCATGCTGGAACCACCTCTCAGAGGTGCCACAACCACATGCCGGAGACAGCGGAAGCACCTTCCGAGAATGCCGGAAGTGCCTGATCCACTCCCCAGAACCACCTGCCAGACACGCCAAAATCACCTGCCGGGTACGCCAGAACCACGTGGCGGACACTCCGGAATCACCTGTCGGGCATGCCGGAACCAACTCTCAGACGTGCCAGAACCTCGTGCCGGACACGCCAGAACCACCTGCCCGACAGACCGGAAACACCTGCTGGACACACCGGAACCACCGGCTCGACTCGCCGGAACCACCGCCGGACATGCAAAATGACCTGCCGGCTATGCCAGAACCACTTGGCGAACACTCCGGAATCACCTCTAGGGCATGCCGGAACCACCTCTCAGACTTGCCGGAACCATGATCCGGACACGCCGGTACCACCTGCCGAGTATGCCGGAACACCTGATCAACTCCCCAGAACCACCTGCTGGACACGCCAGAATCACCTGCCGGCTACGCCAGAACCACTCTGCAGACACTCCGGAAACACCTGCCTGGCATGCCGGAACCATCTCTCAGACGTGCCAGAACCATGTTCCGGACACGCCGGTACCACCTGCCGAGCTCGCCGGAACCACCTGCTGGACACGCCAAATTCACCTGCCGGCTACGCCAGAACCACTCGGCAGACACTCCGGAATCACCTGCCGGGCTGGCTGGAACCACCTTCCGGTCACGCCAACATCACCTTTCAGCTACGCCAGAACCACTTGGCGGACACTCCGGAAACACCTGTCGGGCCGGCCGGAACCACCTCTCAGACGTGTTCAGAACCATGTGCCTGAGATGCCGGAACCACTCCCCGAACAGACCGAAACCACCTGCCAGACCCGCCTGAATCCCCTGGCGAGCACGCCTGATCCACCTGCTCAACTAGCCGGAACCACCTTCCTGACACGCCAAAATCACCTGCCACGTCTACCAGAACCACTTGGTGGACACTCCGGAATCATCTTCCGGACATGCCAGAACCAGCTCTCAGACACACCAGAACCACGTGCCAGAGACACCGGAAGCACCAGCTGAGCATGCCTGAGCCACCTGCTCGACTCGCAAGAAACACCTGTCGGACATGCAAAAATCACCAGCCGGGTACGCCAGATCCACGTGGCAGACACTTCAGTATCACCTGTCGGGCATGCCGGAACGACCTCTCAGAGGTTCCCGAACCACATGCCGGACACTCCGGAATCACCTGCCAGGCATGCCGGCACCATCTCTCAGACGTGCCAGAACCATGTTCCGGACACACCAGTACCACCTGTCGAGCTCACCGGAACCACTTGCTGGACACGCCAAAATCACCTGCTGGCTATGCCAGAACCACTCGGAAGACACTCCGGAATCACCTGCCGGGCTTGCTGGAACCACCTGCTGGTCACGCCAACATCACATTTCAGCTACGCCATAACCACTTGGCGGACACTCCGGAAACTCCTGTCGGGCCAGCCGGAACCACCTGTCAGACGTGCCAGAACCATGTGCCTGAGATGCCGGAACCACACCCCGAACAGACCGAAACCACCTGCCAGACCCGCCTGAACAACCTGCCGAGCACGCCGGAACTACCTACTCGACTCGCCTGAACCACCTACCTGACACGCTAAAATCACCTGCCGGGTATGCCACAACCACTTGGTGGACACTCCGGAATCATCTGCCGGACATGCCAGAACCAGCTCTCAGACACAGCAGAACCACGTGCCAGAGACGCCGGAAGCACCAGCTGAGCATGCCTGAGCCACCTGCTCGACTCGCAAGAAACACCTGTCGGACATGCCAAAATCACCTGCCGGGTATGCCAGAAACACTTGGCGGACACTCCGGAATCACCTGTCGGGCATTCCGGAACCACCTCTTAGACTTGCCAGAACCATGTTTTGGACACTCCGGTACCACCTGCCGAGTATGCCGGAACCAGCTGATCCACTCCCCAGAACCACCTAGTGGACACGCCAAAATAAACTGCCGGCTACGCCAGAACCACTCTTCAGACACTCCGGAATCACATGCCAGGCATTCCGGAACCACCTCTCAGAGGTGCCAGAACCACATGCCGGAGACTCCGGAATCACCTGCCGGGCATGCCGGAACCACCTCTCATATGTGCCAGAACCATATGCCGGACACTCCGGAATCACCTGTCGGGCATGCCGGAACGACCTCTCAGAGGTGCCCGAACCACATGCCGGAGACTCCAGAATCACCTGCCGGGAATGCCGGAACCATGTGTCACACGTGCCACAACCACGTGCCGGAGAGACTGGAAGTACCTGCAGAGCTCGCCGGAACCACCTGCCTGACAGGCCAAAATCATATGCCAGCTACGCCAAAACCACTTGGTGGAAACTCCCGAATCACCTTGAGGGTATGCCGGAACCACGTCATGGACAGACTGCAAAAACCTGCCGGACCTGCCTGAACCACCTGCCGAGCACACTGGAACCACCTGTTCGACTCACCAGAGCCACCTGCCGGACACACCAGAAACACCTGCGGGTTACGCCAGAACCACTTGGAGGACTCACCGGGATCACCTGGCGGGCATGCTGGAACCACCTCTCAGACGTGCCAGAAGCATGTGCCGGACATCCCAGAACCACCTGCCGAGCTCGCCGGAACCACCTGCTGTACATGCCGGAACCACCTGCCTGAAAGGCCAAAATCACCTGCCGGCTATGCCAAAACCACTTGGCAGACACTCCAGAATCACCTGCCGGGCATGCCAGCACAGCCACTCAGAAGTTCCAGAAGCACGTGCCGGACAGGCCGGAACCATCTCCCGGACAGACCAGAAACACAGGAAACACTCGCCGGAACCACCTGCTTGACTCACCAGTACCACCTGATGGACACGCCAAAATCACCTGCCGTCTATCCCAGAATCACACGGCCGACACTCTGGAACCACCTCCAGGATAGACCGGAACCACCTGACGGACAAGCCGGAACCACCTGCTTGACTCACCAGAACCACCTGACGGACACGCCGAAATCACCAGCCGGCTACGCCACAACCACTTGTCAGACACTCCGGAATCACCTGCCGGGCATGCTGGAACCACCTCTCAGAGGTGCCAAAAACACATGCCGGAGACAGCCGAAGCACCTGCCGAGAATGCCGGAAGTTCCGGATCCACTCCACAGAACCACCTGCAGTACACGCCAAAATCACCTGCAGGCAACGCCAGAACCACTCGGCAGAAAACTCTGGAACCACCTGCAGGACAGACCGGAACCACCTGCCGGACACGCCGGGACCTCCTGCTTGACTCACCTGTCTCACCTCATGGACACGCCCAAATCACCTGCCCGCTACATCAGAACCACTTGGCGGACAAGCTGGAATCATGTGAAGGGCATGCTGACACAACCTCTCAGACGTGCCAGAACCTCGTGCTGGACACCCCAGAACCACCTGCCATACAGACCGGAACCACCTGCCGGACACGCCGGAACCACCGGCTTGAGTCGCCGGAATCACCACCGGACATGCAAAATCACCTGCCAGCTACGCCAGAACCACGTGGCGAACACTCTGGAATCACCCGCCGGGCATGCCGCAACGACCTCTCAGACATGCCACAACCACATGCCAATGACACCGGAAGCACCTGCCGAGCACGCCGGAACCACCTGCTTGACTCGCCAGAACCACCTGCCAGACACACCAAAATCACCTGTCGGCTACGCCGCATCCAGTTGGTGAACACTTCGGAATCACCTGCCGGGCTGGCTGGAACCACCTGCCGGTCACGCCAACATCACCTGCCAGCTACGCAAGAACCACTTGGCGGACACGCCAAAATCACCTACCAGCTACGCCACAACCAGTTGGTGAACACTTCGGAATCACCTGCCGTTCTGTCTGGAACCTCCTGCCGGTCATGCCAACATCACCTGCCAGCTACGCCAGAACCACTTGGCGGACACTCCGGAAACACCTGTCGGGCCGGCCGGAACCACCTCTCAGACGTGCCAGAACCATGTGCCTGAGATGCCGGAACCACACCCCGAACAGACCGAAACCACCTGCCAGACCCGTCTGAACCACCTGCCGAGCACGCCAGATCCACCTGCTGAGCATGCCGGAACAACCTGCTCGACTCGCTGGAGCCACCTGCCGGACATGCCAAAATCAGCTGCCGGCTATGCCAGAACCACTTGCCGGACACTCCAAAATCACCTGTCTGGCGTGCCGGAACCACCTCTCATACGTACCAGAACCATGTGCAGGAGACGCCGGAAGCACCTGCCAAGCATGCCAGAACCACCTGATCCACTCCCCAGAACCACCTGCTGGACCCGCCTGAACCACCTGCCAGCTACGCGGGAACCACTTGGCGGACACTCCGCAATCACCTGCCGTGCATGCCGGAACCACCCCTCAGACGTGCCTGAAAAACGTGCCGGACACGCCGGAACCACCTCCCGGACTAACCGGAACCACATTTCGGACATTCCTGAACCACATTACGAGCACGCTGGAACCACCTGCTCGACTCGCTGGAACCATCTGCTGGATACACCAAAATCACCTGCCGGCTACGCCAGAACCACTTGCCGACACTCCGGAATAACCTGCCATTTATCCTGGAACCACCCCTCAGATGTGCCAGAACCAGGTGCTGGACGCCCCGGACCACTTCCGTGAAAGACTGGAACCACCTGCTGAGCATTCTGGAAACACCTGCTCGACTCCCGGGAACCGCCACTGGGGAAACTGTCATAGAAATGCAGGTAAAACGGCCTTTCTTGCCAGCCCTTAACTCGACACTTTAGAACTTCTGCTTCTGTCACAATTGCACCTTGCCAACCCGGCTCAGACGAAATGCCTACATCTTCCCCTGAAGCAACTGGGCTGACTCCCAAATGATTGAGCGTCCACATGCTTAGGAGGCGATAGACTGCACGCCTTTTTCCAACCACCATTGTGCACTGCTGGAGAGAGTGTCGGAAAGCAGCTATGTCAGAAAGACCCCTTTGCTCTCAGCCGTGCCCTCCATTGCTCTAGACGTGGAATGCACAATGCACTGGCTCCCGCCCTCAAGGGGCGACAAGCCACAGACCACCTTGCTTCCATCTCTTTAGGAAGCTGAGAAGGAATTCGCTTGCAACAGTGATCTTACAGAGTCCAGGGAACATCTCATACAAAGGCAGCTGAAACGCCGTTTCTTTTCCGCCCTTAACTTGCCGATTTGGAACTTCTGTTTCTGCCACATTTCCACCTTGCCATCCGGGCTCCGACGAAATGCCTACATCTTCCCCTTCAGCAACGGGGACGAGGCCCATATGACTGTGCTTCCACATGCTTAAGAGGAGAGAGACAGGCTTTTTACAATCACGATTGTGCACTGGTGGAGAGAGTGTCAGAAAGCACCTATGTCAGAAAGGTCCCTTTGATCTCAGCCATGCCCTGAATTGCTGTAGAGGAGGAAGGCACAATGCACTGCCTCTGGCTCCACCCCTCAATGGCAGACGAACCACACACCTTCTTGCGTCCAGCTCTTTAGGACGCTGAGAAAGAGCTCGCATTCCATAGTGCTCTTAGAGCGTCCAGGGAACATCTCATACAAAGGCAGCTGAACGCCGTTTCTTCCAGCACTTCACTCGCCGATCTGGAACATCTGCATGTGCCACATTTCCACCTTGTCAAGCCGGCTCAGACGAAATGCCTACAACTTCCCCTTAAGCAATGAGGACGAGGCCCGAATGATTGTGGTTCCACCTGCTTAGTAGGAGAGAGACAATAGGCTGTTAACCAACCGCCCTTGAGCAATGGTTGGGGGAGTGTCAGAAAGCACCAATGTCAGAAAGGGCCCTTTGCTCTCAGCCGTGCCCTCCATTGCTCTAGAGGTGGAGGGCACAAAGCACTGCCTCCATCCTTCAATTGGAGACAAGCCATAAACTGTCTTGCCTCCAGCTCTTTAGGAAGCTGACAAACAACTCGCTTTCCACAGTCCTCTTACAGCAGACCAGGGAACTTCTCATACAAAGGGAGCTCAAATGGCATTTCTTCCCAGCCCTTCACTCGCAGCTTTAGGACTTCTGCTTCTGCCGCAATTCCACCTTGCCAACCCGGCTCAGACGAAATGACTACATCTTCCCCTGAAGCAACTGGGCTGAGTCCCAAATGATTGAGCGTCCACGTGCTTAGGAGGCGATAGACTGCACGCCTTTTTCCAACCACCATTGTGCACTGCTGGAGAGAGTGTCGGAAAGCAGCTATGTCAGAAAGACCCCTTTGCTCTCAGCCGTGCCCTTCATTGCTCTAGACGTGGAATGCACAAGGCACTGGCTCCCCTCCTCAAGGGGCGACAAGCCACAGACCATCTTCCTTCCATCTCTTTAGGAAGCTGAGGAAGAACTCGCTTTCAACAGTGCTCTTTCTGTGTCCTGGCAACATCTCATACAAAGGCAGCTGATATGCCATTTCTTTTCAGCGCTTAACTCGCAGATTTGGATCTTCTGCTCCTGCCACATTTCCACCTTGCCAACCTGGCTCAGACGAAATGTCTACATCTTCCCCTTCAGCAACGGGGACGAGGCCCAGATGACTGTGCTTCCGCATGCTTAGCAGGGGCAGACAATAGGCTTTTTACAAACCGCCATTGTGCACTGGGTCAGAGAGTGTCAGAATGCACCTATGTCAGAAAGGGCCCTTTGCTCTCAGCCGTGCCCTCCATTGCTCTAGAGGTGGAAGGCACAAAGCACTGCCTCCATCCTTCAATTGGAGACAAGCCAGCAACTGTCCTGCTTCCAGCTCTTTAGGAAGCTGGGAAAGCACTCGCATTCCACAGTGCTCTTACAGCGTCCTGGGAACGTCTCATACAAAGGCAGCTGAACACCATGTCTTTTCAGCCCTTAACACACCAATCTGCAACATTTGCTTCTGCCGCATTTCCACCTTGCCAACCCGGCTCAGACGAAATGCCTACATCTTCCCCTGAAGCGACTGTGCTGATTCCCAAATGATTGAGCATCCACATGCTTAGGAGGCGATAAACTGCATGCCTGTTTCCAACCACCATTTTACACTGCTTAGAGAGCGTCGGAAAGCAGCTATGTCAGAAAGGCCCCTTTGCTCTCAGCCATGCCCTCCATTGCTCTTGAGGTGGAGGGCACAAGGCTCTGGATCCACCCCTCAATGGGATACAAACCACATCTTTTCCTGCTTCCAGCTCTTTAGGAACTGGAGAAAAAACTCCCTTTCCACACTGCTCTTACAGCGTCCTGGGAAAATCTCATACAAAGGAGGCTGAACGCCGTTTCTTTTCGGCACTTCACTCGCCAGTCTGGGACATCTGCATCCTGCACGTTTCCACCTTGCCAACCCGGCTCAGACGAAATGCCTACAACTTACCCTTGAGCAATGGGGATGAGGCCCATAGGATTGTGGTTCCACATGCTGAGGAGGAGAGAGACAATAGGTTTTTAACTAACAACGAAATGCAACGGTTGGGAGAGTGTCAGAAAGCACCAATGGCAGAAAGGCCCCTTTACTCTCAGCCGCGCCCTCCATTGCTGTAGAGGTGGAAGGCACAAAGCACTGCCTCCATCCTTCAATGGGAGACAAGCCATAAACTGACTTGCCTCCAGCTCTTTAGGAAGCTGGGAAAGAACTCGCTTTCCACAGTGCTGTTACAGCATACGAGGAAACTCTCATACAGAGGCAGCTCAAACGCCATTTCTTCCCAGTGCTTAACTGGCCGCTTTAGGACTTCCGCTTCTGCCACAGTTCCACCTTGCCAACCCGGCTCAGACGAAATGCCTACATCTTCCCCTTAAGCAACGGGGGCGAAGCCCACATGATTGTGCTGCCACATGCTTAGCAGGAGCAGACAGTAGGCTTTTTACAAACCGCCATTTTGCACTGGGTCAGAGAGTGTCTGAATGCACCTATGTCAGAAAGGGCCCTTTGCTCTCAGCCGTGCCCTCCATTGCTCTAGAGGTGGAAGGCACAAAGCACTGCCTCCATCCTTCAGTGGGAGACAAGCCATAAACTGTCTTGCCTCCAGCTCTTTAGGAAGCTGACAAATAACTCGCTTTCCACAGTCCTGTTACAGCAGACCGGGGAACTTCTCATACAAAGGCAGCTCAAATGGCATTTCTTCCCAGCCCTTAACTCGCAGCTTTAGGACTCCTGCTTCTGCAGGCAATTCCAGCTTGCCAACCCGGCTCAGACGAACTGCCTACATCCTCCCCTGAAGCAACTGTGCTGAGTCCCAAATGATTGAGCGTCCACGTGCTTAGGAGGCGATAGACTGCACGCCTTTTTCCAACCACCATTGTGCACTGCTGGAGAGAGTGTCGGAAAGCAGCTATGTCAGAAAGACCCCTTTGCTCTCAGCCGTGCCCTTCATTGCTCTAGACGTGGAATGCACAATGCACTGGCTCCCCCCCTCAAGGGGCGATAAGCCACAGACCATCGTCATTCCATCTCTTTAGGAAGCTGAGCAAGAACTCGCTTTCAACAGTGCTCTCTCTGTGTCCTGGCAACATCTCATACAAAGGCAGCTGATATGCCATTTCTTTTCAGCGCTTAACTCGCAGATTTGGAACTTCTGCTCCTGCCCCATTTCCAGCTTGCCAAACCATCTCAGACGGAATGTCTACATCTTCCCCTTCAGCAACGGGGACGAGGCCCAGATGACTGTGCTTCCGCATGCTTAGCAGGAGCAGACAATAGGTTTTTACAAACCGCCATTGTGCACTGGTTCAGAGAGTGTCAGAATGCACCTATGTCAGAAAGGGCCCTTTGCTCTCAGCCGTGCCCTCCATTGCTCTAGAGGTGGAAGGCACAAAGCACTGCCTCCATCCTTCAATTGGAGACAAGCCATAAACTGTCTTGCCTCCAGCTCTTTAGGAAGCTGACAGACAACTCGCTTTCCACAGTCCTGTTACAGCAGACCGGGGAAATTCTCATACAAAGGCAGCTCAAATGGCATTTCTTCCCAGCCCTTAACTCGCAGCTTAGGACTCCAGTTTCTGCCGCAATTCCACCTTGCCAACCCGGCTCAGACGAAATGCCTACATCTTCCCCTGAAGCAACTGGGCTGAGTCCCAAATGATTGAGCGTCCACGTGCTTAGGAGGAGATAGACTGCACGCCTTTTTCCAACCACCATTGCGCACTGCTGGAGAGAGTGTCGCAAAGCAGCTATGTCAGAAAGACCCCTATGCTCTCAGCCGTGCCCTTCATTGCTCTAGACGTGGAATGCACAATGCACTGGCTCCCCCCCTCAAGGGGCGACAAGCCACAGACCATCTTCCTTCCATCTCTTTAGGAAGCTGAGCAAGAACTCGCTTTCAACAGTGCTCTTTCTGTGTCCTGGCAACATCTCATACAAAGGCAGCTGATATGCCATTTCTTTTCAGCGCTTAACTCGCAGATTTGGAACTTCTGCTCCTGCCACATTTCCACCTTGCCAAGCCCGCTCAGATGAAATGTCTACCTCTTCCCCTTCAGCAACGGGGACGAGGCCCAGATGACTGTGCTTCCACATGCTTAGCAGGAGCAGACAATAGGCTTTTTACAAACCGCCATTGTGCACTGGGTCAGAGAGTGTCAGAATGCTCCTATGTCAGAAAGGGCCCTTTGCTCTCAGCCATGCCCTCCATTGCTCTAGAGGTGGAAGGCACAAAGCACTGCCTCCATCCTTCAATTGGAGACAAGCCAGCACCTGTCCTGCTTCCAGCTCTTTAGGAAGCTGGGAAAGCACTCGCATTCCACAGTTCTCTTACAGCGTCCTGGGAACGTCTCATACAAAGGCAGCTGAACACCGTGTCTTTTCAGCCCTTAACTCACCAATCTGCAACATCTGCTTCTGCCGCATTTCCACCTTGCCAACCCGGCTCAGACGAAATGCCTACATCTTCCCCTGAAGCGACTGTGCTGATTCCCAAATGATTGAGCATCCACATGCTTAGGAGGTGATAAACTGCCTGCATTTTTCCAACCACCATTTTACACTGCTTAGAGAGCGTCGGAAAGCAGCTATGTCAGAAAGGCCCCTTTGCTCTCAGGCATGCCCTCCATTGCTCTCGAGGTGGAAGGCACAAGGCACTGGTTCTGGATCTACCCCTCAATGGGAGACAAACCACATCTTGGCCTGCTTCCAGCTCTTTAGGAAGTGGAGAAAAAACTCCCTTTCCACAGTGCTCTTACAGCGTCCTGGGAACATCTCATACAAAGGAGGCTGAACGCCGTTTCTTTTCAGCAGTTTACTCGCCAGTCTGGGACATCTGCATCCTGCACGTTTCCACCTTGCCAACCCGGCTCAGGCGAAATGCCTTCATCTTCCCCTTGAGCAATGGGGATGAGGCCCTTAGGATTGTGGTTCCACATGCTGAGGAGGAGAGAGACAATAGGCTTTTAACTAACCATGAAGTGCAACGGTTGGGAGAGTGTCAGAAAGCACCAATGGCAGAAAGACCCCTTTACTCTCAGCCACGCCCTCCATTGCTTTAGAGGTGAAAGGCACAAAGCACTGTCTCCATCCATCAATGGGAGACAAGCCATAAACTGTCTTGCCTCCAGCTCTTTAGGAAGCTGGGAAAGAACTCGCCTTCCACAGTGCTGTTACAGCATAGTAGGAAACTCTCATACAGAGGAAGCTGCAACGCCATTTCTTCCCGGTGCTTAACTGGCCGCTTTAGGACTTCCGCTTCTGCCACAGTTCCACCTTGCCAACCCGGCTCAGACGAAATGCCTACATCTTGCCCTTAAGCAACGGTGGCGAAGCCCACATGATTGTGCTGCCACATGCTTAGCAGGAGCAGACAATAGGCTTTTTACAAACCGCCATTGTGCACTGGGTCAGAGAGTGTTCAGAATGCACCTATGTCAGAAAGGGCCCTTTGCTCTCCGCTGTGCCCTCCATTGCTCTAGAGTTGGAAGGCACAAAGCACTGCCTCCATCCTTCAATTGGAGGCAAGCCATAAACTGTCTTGCCTCCAGTTGTTTAGGAAGCTGACAAACAACTCGCTTTCCACAGTCCTGTTATAGCAGACCGGGGAACTTCTCATACAAAGGCAGCTCCAATGGCATTTCTTCCCAGCCCTTAACTCACAGCTTAGGACTCCTGCTTCTGCCGCAATTCCACCTTGCCAACCCGGCTCAGACGAAATGCCTACATCTTCCCCTGAAGCAACTGGGCTGAGTCCCAAATGATTGAGCGTCCACGTGCTTAGGAGGCGATAGACCGCACGCCTTTTTCGAACCACCACTGCGCACTGCTGTAGAGAGTGTCGGAAAGCAGCTATGTCAGAAAGACCCCTTTGCTCTCAGCCATGACCTTCATTGCTCTAGACGTGGAATGCACAATGCACTGGCTCCCCCGCTCAAGGGGCGACAAGCCACAGACCATCTTCCTTCCATCTCTTTAGGAAGCTGAGCAAGAACTCGCTTTCAACAGTGCTCTT
The DNA here is from genome assembly GCF_041296265.1 of Equus caballus. Lineage (NCBI taxonomy): Eukaryota > Metazoa > Chordata > Mammalia > Perissodactyla > Equidae > Equus > Equus caballus. The sequence continues at coordinate 7,471,593 of NC_091700.1, read as the reverse complement.
TCTGTCTCCTGGCAACATCTCATACAAAGGCAGCTGATATGCCATTTCTTTTCAGCGCTTAACTCGCAGATTTGGAACTTCTGCTCCTGCCACATTTCCACCTTGCCAACCTGGCTCAGACGAAATGTCTACATCTTCCCCTTCAGCTACGGGGACAAGGCCCAGATGACTGTGCTTCCGCATGCTTAGCAGGAGCAGACAATAGGCTTTTTACAAACCGCCATTGTGCACTGGGTCAGAGTGTGTCAGAATGCACCTATGTCAGAAAGGGCCCTTTGCTCTCAGCCGTGCCCTCCATTGCTCTAGAGGTGGAAGGCACAAAGCACTGCCTCCATCCTTCAATTGGAGACAAGCCAGCAACTGTCCTGCTTCCAGCTCTTTAGGAAGCTGGGAAAGCACTCGGATTCCACAGTTCTCTTACAGCGTCCTGGGACCGTCTCATACAAAGGCAGCTGAACACCGTGTCTTTTCAGCCCTTAACTCACCAATCTGCAACATCTGCTTCTGCCGCTTTTCCACCTTCCCAACCCGGCTCAGACGAAATGCCTACATCTTCCCCTGAAGCGACTGTGCTGATTCCCAAATGATTGAGCATCCACATGCTTAGGAGGCGATAAACTGCATGCCTTTTTCCAACCACCATTTGACACTGCTTAGAGAGCGTCGGAAAGCAGCTATGTCAGAAAGGCCCCTTTGCTCTCAGCCATGCCCTCCATTGCTCTCGAGGTGGAAGGCACAAGGCACTGGTTCTGGATCCACCCCTCAATGGGAGACAAACCACATCTTGGACTGCTTCCAGCTCTTTAGTAAGTGGAGAAAAAACTCCCTTTCCACAGTGCTCTTACAGCGTCCTGGGAACATCTCATACAAAGGAGGCTGAACGCCGTTTCTCTTCAGCACTTCACTCGCCAGTCTGGGACATCTGCATCCTGCACGTTTCCACCTTGCCAACCCGGCTCAGACGAAATGCCTACATCTTCCCCTTGAGCAATGGGAATGAGGCCCATAGGATTGTGGTTCCACATGCTGAGGAGGAGAGAGACAATAGGCTTTTAACTAACCACGAAGTGCAACGGTTTGGAGAGTGTCAGAAAGCACCAATGGCAGAAAGACCCCTTTACTCTCAGCCGCGCCCTCCATTGCTGTAGAGGTGGAAGGCACAAAGCACTGCCTCCATCCTTCAATGGGAGACCAGCCATAAACTGTCTTGCCTCCAGCTCTTTAGGAAGCTGGGAAGGAACTCGCTTTCCACAGTGCTGTTACAGCATACGAGGAAACTCTCATACAGAGGCAGCTCCAACGCCATTTCTTCCCTGTGCTTAACTGGCCGCTTTCGGACTTCCGCTTCTGCCACAGTTCCACCTTGCCAACACGGCTCAGACGAAATACCTACATCTTCCCCTTATGCAACGGGCGCGAAGCCCACTGGATTGTGCTGCCACATGCTTAGAAGGAGCAGACAATAGGCTTTTTACAAACCGCCATTGTGCACTGGGTCAGAGAGTGTCAGAATGCACCTATGTCAGAAAGGGCCCTTTGCTCTCAGCCGTGCCCTCCATTGCTCTAGAGGTGGAAGGCACAAAGCACTGCCTCCATCCTTCAATTGGAGACAAGCCATAAACTGTCTTGCCTCCAGCTCTTTAGGAAGCTGACAGACAACTCGCTTTCCACAGTCCTGTTACAGCAGACCGGGGAAATTCTCATACAAAGGCAGCTCAAATGGCATTTCTTCCCAGCCCTTAACTCGCAGCTTAGGACTCCAGTTTCTGCCGCAATTCCACCTTGCCAACCCGGCTCAGACGAAATGCCTACATCTTCCCCTGAAGCAACTGGGCTGAGTCCCAAATGATTGAGCGTCCACGTGCTTAGGAGGAGATAGACTGCACGCCTTTTTCCAACCACCATTGCGCACTGCTGGAGAGAGTGTCGCAAAGCAGCTATGTCAGAAAGACCCCTATGCTCTCAGCCGTGCCCTTCATTGCTCTAGACGTGGAATGCACAATGCACTGGCTCCCCCCCTCAAGGGGCGACAAGCCACAGACCATCTTCCTTCCATCTCTTTAGGAAGCTGAGCAAGAACTCGCTTTCAACAGTGCTCTTTCTGTGTCCTGGCAACATCTCATACAAAGGCAGCTGATATGCCATTTCTTTTCAGCGCTTAACTCGCAGATTTGGAACTTCTGCTCCTGCCACATTTCCACCTTGCCAAGCCCGCTCAGATGAAATGTCTACCTCTTCCCCTTCAGCAACGGGGACGAGGCCCAGATGACTGTGCTTCCACATGCTTAGCAGGAGCAGACAATAGGCTTTTTACAAACCGCCATTGTGCAGTGGGTCATAGAGTGTCAGAATGCTCCTATGTCAGAAAGGGCCCTTTGCTCTCAGCCGTGCCCTCCATTGCTCTAGAGGTGGAAGGCACAAAGCACTGCCTCCATCCTTCAATTGGAGACAAGCCAGCACCTGTCCTGCTTCCAGCTCTTTAGGAAGCTGGGAAAGCACTCGCATTCCACAGTTCTCTTACAGCGTCCTGGGAACGTCTCATACAAAGGCAGCTGAACACCGTGTCTTTTCAGCCCTTAACTCACCAATCTGCAACATCTGCTTCTGCCGCATTTCCACCTTGCCAACCCGGGTCAGACGAAATGCCTACATCTTCCCCTGAAGCGACTGTGCTGATTCCCAAATGATTGAGCATCCACATGCTTAGGAGGTGATAAACTGCCTGCATTTTTCCAACCACCATTTTACACTGCTTAGAGAGCGTCGGAAAGCAGCTATGTCAGAAAGGCCCCTTTGCTCTCAGCCATGCCCTCCATTGCTCTCGAGGTGGAAGGCACAAGGCACTGGTTCTGGATCCACCCCTCAATGGGAGACAAACCACATCTTGGCCTGCTTCCAGCTCTTTAGGAAGTGGAGAAAAAACTCCCTTTCCACAGTGCTCTTACAGCGTCCTGGGAACATCTCATACAAAGGAGGCTGAACGCCTTTCCTTTTCAGCAGTTTACTCGCCAGTCTGGGACATCTGCATCCTGCACGTTTCCACCTTGCCAACCCGGCTCAGGCGAAATGCCTTCATCTTCCCCTTGAGCAATGGGGATGAGGCCCTTAGGATTGTGGTTCCACATGCTGAGGAGGAGAGAGACAATAGGCTTTTAACTAACCACGAAGTGCAACGGTTGGGAGAGTGTCAGAAAGCACCAATGGCAGAAAGACCCCTTTACTCTCAGCCGCGCCCTCCATTGCTTTAGAGGTGAAAGGCAGAAAGCACTGTCTCCATCCATCAATGGGAGACAAGCCATAAACTGTCTTGCCTCCAGCTCTTTAGGAAGCTGGGAAAGAACTCGCCTTCCACAGTGCTGTTACAGCATAGTAGGAAACTCTCATACAGAGGAAGCTGCAACGCCATTTCTTCCCGGTGCTTAACTGGCCGCTTTAGGACTTCCGCTTCTGCCACAGTTCCACCTTGCCAACCCGGCTCAGACGAAATGCCTACATCTTGCCCTTAAGCAACGGTGGCGAAGCCCACATGATTGTGCTGCCACATGCTTAGCAGGAGCAGACAATAGGCTTTTTACAAACCGCCATTGTGCACTGGGTCAGAGAGTGTTCAGAATGCACCTATGTCAGAAAGGGCCCTTTGCTCTCCGCTGTGCCCTCCATTGCTCTAGAGTTGGAAGGCACAAAGCACTGCCTCCATCCTTCAATTGGAGACAAGCCATAAACTGTCTTGCCTCCAGTTGTTTAGGAAGCTGACAAACAACTCGCTTTCCACAGTCCTGTTACAGCAGACCGGGGAACTTCTCATACAAAGGCAGCTCCAATGGCATTTCTTCCCAGCCCTTAACTCGCAGCTTAGGACTCCTGCTTCTGCCGCAATTCCACCTTGCCAACCCGGCTCAGACGAAATGCCTACATCTTCCCCTGAAGCAACTGTGCTGAGTCCCAAATGATTGAGCGTCCACGTGCTTAGGAGGCGATAGACCGCACGCCTTTTTCGAACCACCACTGCGCACTGCTGTAGAGAGTGTCGGAAAGCAGCTATGTCAGAAAGACCCCTTTGCTCTCAGCCATGACCTTCATTGCTCTAGACGTGGAATGCACAATGCACTGGCTCCCCCGCTCAAGGGGCGACAAGCCACAGACCATCTTCCTTCCATCTCTTTAGGAAGCTGAGCAAGAACTCGCTTTCAACAGTGCTCTTTCTGTCTCCTGGCAACATCTCATACAAAGGCAGCTGATATGCCATTTCTTTTCAGCGCTTAACTCGCAGATTTGGAACTTCTGCTCCTGCCACATTTCCACCTTGCCAACCTGGCTCAGACGAAATGTCTACATCTTCCCCTTCAGCTACGGGGACAAGGCCCAGATGACTGTGCTTCCGCATGCTTAGCAGGAGCAGACAATAGGCTTTTTACAAACCGCCATTGTGCACTGGGTCAGAGTGTGTCAGAATGCAACGATGTCAGAAAGGGCCCTTTGCTCTCAGCCGTGCCCTCCATTGCTCCAGAGGTGGAAGGCACAAAGCACTGCCTCCATCCTTCAATTGGAGACAAGCCAGCAACTGTCCTGCTTCCAGCTCTTTAGGAAGCTGGGAAAGCACTCGCATTCCACAGTGCTGTTACAGCGTCCTGGGACCGTCTCATACAAAGGCAGCTGAACACCGTGTCTTTTCAGCCCTTAACTCACCAATCTGCAACATCTGCTTCTGCCGCTTTTCCACCTTCCCAACCCGGCTCAGACGAAATGCCTACATCTTCCCCTGAAGCGACTGTGCTGATTCCCAAATGATTGAGCATCCACATGCTTAGGTGGCGATAAACTGCATGCCTTTTTCCAACCACCATTTTACACTGCTTAGAGAGCGTCGGAAAGCAGCTATGTCAGAAAGGCCCCTTTGCTCTCAGCCATGCCCTCCATTGCTCTCGAGGTGGAAGGCACAAGGCACTGGTTCTGGATCCACCCCTCAATGGGAGACAAAACACATCTTGGCCTGCTTCCAGCTCTTTAGGAAGTGGAGAAGAAACTCCCTTTCCACAGTGCTCTTACAGCGTCCTGGGAACATCTCATACAAGGAGGCTGAACGCCGTTTCTTTTCAGCACTTCACTCGCCAGTCTGGGACATCTGCATCCTGCACGTTTCCACCTTGCCAACCCGGCTCAGACGAAATGCCTACAACTTCCCCTTGAGCAATGGGGATGAGGCCCATAGGATTGTGGTTCCACATGCTGAGGAGGAGAGAGACAGTAGGCTTTTAACTAACCAGGAAGTGCAACGGTTGGAAGAGTGTCAGAAAGCACCAATGGCAGGAAGACCCCTTTACTCTCAGCCGCGCCCTCCATTGCTGTAGAGGTGGAAGGCACAAAGCACGGCCTCCATCCTTCAAAGGGAGACAAGCCATAAACTGTCTTGCCTCCAGCTCTTTAGGAAGCTGGGAAAGAACTCGCCTTCCACAGTGCTGTTACAGTGTACGAGGAAACACTCATACAGAGGCAGCTCAAACGCCATTTCTTCCCAGTGCTTAACTGGCCGCTTTAGGACGTCTGCTTCTGCCACAGTTCCACCTTGCCAACCCGGCTCAGACGAAATGCCTACATCTTCCCCTTAAGCAACGGGGGCGAAGCCCACATGATTGTGCTGCCACATGCTTAGCAGGAGCAGACAATAGGCTTTTTACAAACCGCCATTTTGCACTGGGTCAGAGAGTGTCAGAATGCAACGATGTCAGAAAGGGCCCTTTGCTCTCAGCCGTGCCCTCCATTGCTCTAGAGGTGGAAGGCACAAAGCACTGCCTCCATCCTTCAATTGGAGACAAGCCATAAACTGTGTTGCATCCAGCTCTTTAGGAAGCTGACAAGCAAGTCGCTTTCCACAGTCCTGTTACAGCAGACTGGGGAACTTCTCATACAAAGGCAGCTCAAATGGCATTTCTTCCCAGCCATTAACTCGCAGCTTTAGGACTCCTGCTTCTTCCGCAATTCCACCTGGCCAATCCGGCTCAGACGAAATGCCTACATCTTCCTCTGAAGCAACTGGGCTGAGTCCCAAATGATTGAGCGTCCACGTGCTTAGGAGGCGATAGACTGCAAGCTTTTTCCAACCACCATTGTGCACAGCTGGAGAGAGTGTCAGAAAGCAGCTATGTCAGAAAGACCCCTTTGCTCTCAGCCGTGCCCTTCATTGCTCTAGACGTGGAATGCACAATGCACTGGCTCCCCCCCTCAAGGGGCGACAAGCCACAGACCATCTTCCTTCCATCTCTTTAGGAAGCTGAGCAAGAACTCGCTTTCAACAGTGCTCTTTCTGTGTCCTGGCAACATCTCATACAAAGGCAGCTGATATGCCATTTCTTTTCTGCGCTTAACTCGAAGATTTGGAACTTCTGCTCCTGCCACATTTCCACCTTGCCAACCTGGCTCAGACGAAATGTCTACATCTTCCCCTTCAGCAACGGGGACGAGGCCCAGATGACTGTGCTTCCGCATGCTTAGCAGGAGCAGACAATAGGCTTTTTACAAACAGCCATTGTGCACTGGGTCAGAGAGTGTCAGAATGCACCTATGTCAGAAAGGGCCCTTTGCTCTCAGCCGTGCCCTCCATTGCTCTAGAGGTTGAAGGCACAAAGCACTGCCTCCATCCTTCAATTGGAGACAAGCCAGCAACTGTCCTGCTTCCAGCTATTTAGGAAGCTTGGAAAGCACTCGTATTCCACAGTGCTCTTACAGCGTCCTGGGAACGTCTCATACAAAGGCAGCTGAACACCGTGTCTTTTCAGCCCTTAACTCACCAATCTGCAACATGTGCTTCTGCCGCATTTCCACCTTCCATCCCAGCTCAGACGAAATGCCTACATCTTCCCCTGAAGCGACTGTGCTGATTCCGAAATGATTGAGCATCCACATGCTTAGGAGGCGATAAACTGCATGCCTTTTTCCAACCACCATTTTACACTGCTCAGAGAGCGTCGGAAAGCAGCTATGTCAGAAAGGCCCCTTTGCTCTCAGCCATGCCCTCCATTGCTCTAGAGGTAGAAGTCACAAGGCACTGGTTCTGGATCGACCCCTCAATTGGAGACATAAAACATCTTGGCCTGCTTCCAGCTCTTTAAGAATTGGAGAAAAATCTCCCTTTTCACAGTGCTCTCACAGCGTCCTGGGAACATCTCATACAAAGGAGGCTGAACGCCGTTTCTTTTCAGCACTTCACTCGCCAGTCTGGGACATCAGCATCCTGCACGTTTCCACCTTGCCAACCCGGCTCAGACGAAATGCCTACATCTTCCCCTTGAGCAATGGGGATGAGGCCCATAGGATTGTGGTTCCGCATGCTGAGGAGGAGAGAGGCAATAGGCTTTTAACTAACCACGAAGTGCAACGGTTGGGAGAGTGTCAGAAAGCACCAATGGCGGAAACACCCCTTTACTCTCAGCCGCGCCCTCCATTGCTGTAGAGGTGGAAGGCACAAAGCACGGCCTCCATCCTTCAATGGGAGACAAGCCATAAACTGTCTTGCCTCCAGCTCTTTAGGAAGCTGGGAAAGAACTCGCCTTCCACAGTGCTGTTACAGCATACGAGGAAACTCTCATACAGAGGCAGCTCAAACGCCATTTCTTCCCAGTGCTTAAGTGGCCGCTTTAGGACTTCCGCTTCTGCCACAGTTCCACCTTGCCAACCCGGCTCAGTCGAAATGCCTCCATCTTCCCCTTAAGGAACGGGGGCGAAGCCCACATGATTGTGCTTCCACATGCTTAGCAGGAGCAGACAATAGAATTTTTACAAACCGCCATTGTGCACTGGGTCAGAGAGTGTCAGAATGCACCTATGTCAGAAACGGCCCTTTACTCTCAGCCATGCCCTCCATTGCTCTAGTGGTGGAAGGCACAAAGCACTGCCTCCATCCTTCAATTGGAGACAAGCTATAAACTGTCTTGCCTCCAGCTGTTTAGGAAGCTGACAAACAACTCGCTTTCCACAGTCCTGTTACAGCAGACTGGGGAACTTCTCATACAAAGGCAGCTCAAATGGCATTTCTTCCCAGCCCTTAACTCGCAGCTTAGGACTCCAGCTTTTGCCGCAATTCCACCTTGCCAACCCGGCTCAGACCAAATGCCTACATCTTCCCCTGAAGCAACTGGGCTGAGTCCCCAATGATTGAGCCTCCACGTGCTTAGGAGGCGATAGACTGCACGCCTTTTTCCAACCACCATTGCGCACTGCTGGAGAGAGTGTCGGAAAGCAGCTATGTCAGAAAGACCCCTTTGCTCTCAGCCATGCCCTTCATTGCTCTAGACGTGGAATGCACAATGCACTGGCTCCCCCCCTCAAGGGGCGACAAGCCACAGACCATCTTCCTTCCATTTCTTTAGGAAGCTGAGAAAGAACTCGCTTTCAACAGTGCTCTTTCTGTGTCCTGGCAACATCTCATACAAAGGCAGCTGATATGCCATTTCTTTTCAGCGCTTAACTCGCAGATTTGGAACTTCTGCTCCTGCCACATTTACAGCTTGCCAACCCGGCTCAGTCGAAATGTCTACATCTTCTGCTTCAGCAACGGGGATGAGGCCCAGATGACTGTGCTTCCGCATGCTTAGCAGGAGCAGACAATGGGCTTTTTACAAACCGCCATTGTGCACTGGGTCAGAGAGTGTAAGAATGCACCTATGTCAGAAAGGGCCCTTTGCTCTCAGCCGTGCCCTCCATTGCTCTAGAGGTGGATGGCACAAAGCACTGCCTCCATCCTTCAATTGGAGACAAGCCAGCAACTGTCCTGCTTCCAGCTCTTTAGGAAGCTGGGAAAGCACTCGCCTTCCACAGTGCTCTTGCAGCGTCCTGGGAACGTCTCATACAAAGGCAGCTGAACACCGTGTCTTTTCAGCCCTTAACTCACCAATCTGCAACATCTGCTTCTGTCGCATTTCCACCTTGCTAACCCGGCTCAGACGAAATGCCTACATCTTCCCCTCAAGCGACTGTGCTGATTCCCAAATGATTGAGCATCCACTTGCTTAGGAGGCGATAAACTGCATGCCTTTTTCCAACCACCATTTTACACTGCTTAGAGAGCGTCGGAAAGCAGCTATGTCAGAAAGGCCCCTTTGCTCTCAGCCATGCCCTCCATTGCTCTCGAGGTGGAAGGCACAAGGCACTGGTTCTGGATCCACCCCTCAATGGGAGACAAAACACATCTTGGCCTGCTTCCAGCTCTTTAGGAAGTGGAGAAGAAACTCCCTTTCCACAGTGCTCTTACAGCGTCCTGGGAACATCTCATACAAAGGAGGCTGAACGCCGTTTCTTTTCAGCACTTCACTCGCCAGTCTGGGACATCTGCATCCTGCACGTTTCCACCTTGCCCACACGGGTCAGACGAAATGCCTACATCTTCCACTTGATCAATGAGGATGAGGCCCATAGAATTGTGGTTCCACATGCTGAGGAGGACAGAGACAATAGGCTTTTAACTAACCACGAAGTGCAACGGTTGGGAGAGTGTCAGTAAACACCAGTGGCAGAAAGACCCCTTTGCTCTCAGCCGCACCCTGCATTGCTGTAGAGGTAGAAGGCACAAAGCACTGTCTCCATCCTTCAATGGGAGACAAGCCATAAACTGTCTTGCCTCCCGCTCTTTAGGAAGTTGGGAAAGAACTCGCTTTCCACAGTGCCGTTACAGCATACGAGGAAACACTCATACAGAGGCAGCTCAAACGCCGTTTCTTCCCAGTGCTTATCTGGCCGCTTTAGGACTTCCGCTTCTGCCACAGTTCCACCTTGCCAACCCGGCTCAGACGAAATGCCTACATCTTCCCCTTAAGGAACGGGGAAGAGGCCCACATGATTGTGCTGCCACATGCTTAGCAGGAGCAGACAATAGGCTTTTTACAAACCGCCATTTTGCACTGGGTCAGAGAGTGTCAGAATGCACCTATGTCAGAAAGGGCCCTTTGCTCTCAGCCGTGCCCTCCATTGCTCTAGAGGTGGAAGGCACAAAGCACTGCCTCCATACTTCAATTGGAGACAAGCCATAAACTCTCTTGCCTCCAGCTCTTTAGGAAGCTGACAAACAACTCGCTTTCCACAGTCCTGTTACAGCAGACCGGGAAACTTCTCATACAAAGGCAGCTCAAATGGCATTTCTTCCCAGCCCTTAACTCACAGCTTTAGGACTCCTGCTTCTGCCGCAATTCCACCTTGCCAACCCCGCTCAAACGAAATGCCTACATCTTCCCCTGAATAAACTGGTCTGATTGCAAAATGATTGAGCCTCCACGTGCTTAGGAGGCGATAGACTGCACGCCTTTTTCCAACCACCATTGCGCACTGCTGGAGAGAGTGTCGGAAAGCAGCTATGTCAGAAAGACCCCTATGCTCTCAGCCGTGACCTTCATTGCTCTAGACGTGGAATGCACAATGCACTGGCTCCCCCCCTCAAGGGGCGACAAGCCTCAGACCATCTTCCTTCCATCTCTTTAGGAGTCTGAGCAGGAACTCGCTTTCAACAGTGCTCTTTCTGTGTCCTGGCAGCATCTCATACAAAGGCAGCTGATATGCCATTTCTTTTCAGCGCTTAACTCGCAGATTTGGAACTTCTGCTCCTGCCACATTTCCACCTTGCCAACTCGGCTCAGACGAAATGTCTACCTCTTCCCCTTCAGCAACGGGGACGAGGCCCAGATGACTGTGCTTCCGCATGCTTAGCAGGAGCAGACAATAGGCTTTTTACAAACCGCCATTGTGCACTGGGTCAGAGTGTGTCAGAATGCACCTATGTCAGAAAGGGCCCTTTGCTCTCAGCCGTGCCCTCCATTGCTCTAGAGGTGGAAGGCACAAAGCACTGCCTCCATCCTTCAATTGGAGACAAGCCAGCAACTGTCCTGCTTCCAGCTCTTTAGGAAGCTGGGAAAGCACTCGGATTCCACAGTTCTCTTACAGCGTCCTGGGACCGTCTCATACAAAGGCAGCTGAACACCGTGTCTTTTCAGCCCTTAACTCACCAATCTGCAACATCTGCTTCTGCCGCTTTTCCACCTTCCCAACCCGGCTCAGACGAAATGCCTACATCTTCCCCTGAAGCGACTGTGCTGATTCCCAAATGATTGAGCATCCACATGCTTAGGAGGCGATAAACTGCATGCCTTTTTCCAACCACCATTTGACACTGCTTAGAGAGCGTCGGAAAGCAGCTATGTCAGAAAGGCCCCTTTGCTCTCAGCCATGCCCTCCATTGCTCTCGAGGTGGAAGGCACAAGGCACTGGTTCTGGATCCACCCCTCAATGGGAGACAAACCACATCTTGGACTGCTTCCAGCTCTTTAGTAAGTGGAGAAAAAACTCCCTTTCCACAGTGCTCTTACAGCGTCCTGGGAACATCTCATACAAAGGAGGCTGAACGCCGTTTCTCTTCAGCACTTCACTCGCCAGTCTGGGACATCTGCATCCTGCACGTTTCCACCTTGCCAACCCGGCTCAGACGAAATGCCTACATCTTCCCCTTGAGCAATGGGAATGAGGCCCATAGGATTGTGGTTCCACATGCTGAGGAGGAGAGAGACAATAGGCTTTTAACTAACCACGAAGTGCAACGGTTTGGAGAGTGTCAGAAAGCACCAATGGCAGAAAGACCCCTTTACTCTCAGCCGCGCCCTCCATTGCTGTAGAGGTGGAAGGCACAAAGCACTGCCTCCATCCTTCAATGGGAGACCAGCCATAAACTGTCTTGCCTCCAGCTCTTTAGGAAGCTGGGAAGGAACTCGCTTTCCACAGTGCTGTTACAGCATACGAGGAAACTCTCATACAGAGGCAGCTCCAACGCCATTTCTTCCCTGTGCTTAACTGGCCGCTTTCGGACTTCCGCTTCTGCCACAGTTCCACCTTGCCAACACGGCTCAGACGAAATACCTACATCTTCCCCTTATGCAACGGGCGCGAAGCCCACTGGATTGTGCTGCCACATGCTTAGAAGGAGCAGACAATAGGCTTTTTACAAACCGCCATTGTGCACTGGGTCAGAGAGTGTCAGAATGCACCTATGTCAGAAAGGGCCCTTTGCTCTCAGCCGTGCCCTCCATTGCTCTAGAGGTGGAAGGCACAAAGCACTGCCTCCATCCTTCAATTGGAGACAAGCCATAAACTGTCTTGCCTCCAGCTCTTTAGGAAGCTGACAGACAACTCGCTTTCCACAGTCCTGTTACAGCAGACCGGGGAAATTCTCATACAAAGGCAGCTCAAATGGCATTTCTTCCCAGCCCTTAACTCGCAGCTTAGGACTCCAGTTTCTGCCGCAATTCCACCTTGCCAACCCGGCTCAGACGAAATGCCTACATCTTCCCCTGAAGCAACTGGGCTGAGTCCCAAATGATTGAGCGTCCACGTGCTTAGGAGGAGATAGACTGCACGCCTTTTTCCAACCACCATTGCGCACTGCTGGAGAGAGTGTCGCAAAGCAGCTATGTCAGAAAGACCCCTATGCTCTCAGCCGTGCCCTTCATTGCTCTAGACGTGGAATGCACAATGCACTGGCTCCCCCCCTCAAGGGGCGACAAGCCACAGACCATCTTCCTTCCATCTCTTTAGGAAGCTGAGCAAGAACTCGCTTTCAACAGTGCTCTTTCTGTGTCCTGGCAACATCTCATACAAAGGCAGCTGATATGCCATTTCTTTTCAGCGCTTAACTCGCAGATTTGGAACTTCTGCTCCTGCCACATTTCCACCTTGCCAAGCCCGCTCAGATGAAATGTCTACCTCTTCCCCTTCAGCAACGGGGACGAGGCCCAGATGACTGTGCTTCCACATGCTTAGCAGGAGCAGACAATAGGCTTTTTACAAACCGCCATTGTGCAGTGGGTCATAGAGTGTCAGAATGCTCCTATGTCAGAAAGGGCCCTTTGCTCTCAGCCGTGCCCTCCATTGCTCTAGAGGTGGAAGGCACAAAGCACTGCCTCCATCCTTCAATTGGAGACAAGCCAGCACCTGTCCTGCTTCCAGCTCTTTAGGAAGCTGGGAAAGCACTCGCATTCCACAGTTCTCTTACAGCGTCCTGGGAACGTCTCATACAAAGGCAGCTGAACACCGTGTCTTTTCAGCCCTTAACTCACCAATCTGCAACATCTGCTTCTGCCGCATTTCCACCTTGCCAACCCGGGTCAGACGAAATGCCTACATCTTCCCCTGAAGCGACTGTGCTGATTCCCAAATGATTGAGCATCCACATGCTTAGGAGGTGATAAACTGCCTGCATTTTTCCAACCACCATTTTACACTGCTTAGAGAGCGTCGGAAAGCAGCTATGTCAGAAAGGCCCCTTTGCTCTCAGCCATGCCCTCCATTGCTCTCGAGGTGGAAGGCACAAGGCACTGGTTCTGGATCCACCCCTCAATGGGAGACAAACCACATCTTGGCCTGCTTCCAGCTCTTTAGGAAGTGGAGAAAAAACTCCCTTTCCACAGTGCTCTTACAGCGTCCTGGGAACATCTCATACAAAGGAGGCTGAACGCCTTTCCTTTTCAGCAGTTTACTCGCCAGTCTGGGACATCTGCATCCTGCACGTTTCCACCTTGCCAACCCGGCTCAGGCGAAATGCCTTCATCTTCCCCTTGAGCAATGGGGATGAGGCCCTTAGGATTGTGGTTCCACATGCTGAGGAGGAGAGAGACAATAGGCTTTTAACTAACCACGAAGTGCAACGGTTGGGAGAGTGTCAGAAAGCACCAATGGCAGAAAGACCCCTTTACTCTCAGCCGCGCCCTCCATTGCTTTAGAGGTGAAAGGCAGAAAGCACTGTCTCCATCCATCAATGGGAGACAAGCCATAAACTGTCTTGCCTCCAGCTCTTTAGGAAGCTGGGAAAGAACTCGCCTTCCACAGTGCTGTTACAGCATAGTAGGAAACTCTCATACAGAGGAAGCTGCAACGCCATTTCTTCCCGGTGCTTAACTGGCCGCTTTAGGACTTCCGCTTCTGCCACAGTTCCACCTTGCCAACCCGGCTCAGACGAAATGCCTACATCTTGCCCTTAAGCAACGGTGGCGAAGCCCACATGATTGTGCTGCCACATGCTTAGCAGGAGCAGACAATAGGCTTTTTACAAACCGCCATTGTGCACTGGGTCAGAGAGTGTTCAGAATGCACCTATGTCAGAAAGGGCCCTTTGCTCTCCGCTGTGCCCTCCATTGCTCTAGAGTTGGAAGGCACAAAGCACTGCCTCCATCCTTCAATTGGAGACAAGCCATAAACTGTCTTGCCTCCAGTTGTTTAGGAAGCTGACAAACAACTCGCTTTCCACAGTCCTGTTACAGCAGACCGGGGAACTTCTCATACAAAGGCAGCTCCAATGGCATTTCTTCCCAGCCCTTAACTCGCAGCTTAGGACTCCTGCTTCTGCCGCAATTCCACCTTGCCAACCCGGCTCAGACGAAATGCCTACATCTTCCCCTGAAGCAACTGTGCTGAGTCCCAAATGATTGAGCGTCCACGTGCTTAGGAGGCGATAGACCGCACGCCTTTTTCGAACCACCACTGCGCACTGCTGTAGAGAGTGTCGGAAAGCAGCTATGTCAGAAAGACCCCTTTGCTCTCAGCCATGACCTTCATTGCTCTAGACGTGGAATGCACAATGCACTGGCTCCCCCGCTCAAGGGGCGACAAGCCACAGACCATCTTCCTTCCATCTCTTTAGGAAGCTGAGCAAGAACTCGCTTTCAACAGTGCTCTTTCTGTCTCCTGGCAACATCTCATACAAAGGCAGCTGATATGCCATTTCTTTTCAGCGCTTAACTCGCAGATTTGGAACTTCTGCTCCTGCCACATTTCCACCTTGCCAACCTGGCTCAGACGAAATGTCTACATCTTCCCCTTCAGCTACGGGGACAAGGCCCAGATGACTGTGCTTCCGCATGCTTAGCAGGAGCAGACAATAGGCTTTTTACAAACCGCCATTGTGCACTGGGTCAGAGTGTGTCAGAATGCAACGATGTCAGAAAGGGCCCTTTGCTCTCAGCCGTGCCCTCCATTGCTCCAGAGGTGGAAGGCACAAAGCACTGCCTCCATCCTTCAATTGGAGACAAGCCAGCAACTGTCCTGCTTCCAGCTCTTTAGGAAGCTGGGAAAGCACTCGCATTCCACAGTGCTGTTACAGCGTCCTGGGACCGTCTCATACAAAGGCAGCTGAACACCGTGTCTTTTCAGCCCTTAACTCACCAATCTGCAACATCTGCTTCTGCCGCTTTTCCACCTTCCCAACCCGGCTCAGACGAAATGCCTACATCTTCCCCTGAAGCGACTGTGCTGATTCCCAAATGATTGAGCATCCACATGCTTAGGTGGCGATAAACTGCATGCCTTTTTCCAACCACCATTTTACACTGCTTAGAGAGCGTCGGAAAGCAGCTATGTCAGAAAGGCCCCTTTGCTCTCAGCCATGCCCTCCATTGCTCTCGAGGTGGAAGGCACAAGGCACTGGTTCTGGATCCACCCCTCAATGGGAGACAAAACACATCTTGGCCTGCTTCCAGCTCTTTAGGAAGTGGAGAAGAAACTCCCTTTCCACAGTGCTCTTACAGCGTCCTGGGAACATCTCATACAAGGAGGCTGAACGCCGTTTCTTTTCAGCACTTCACTCGCCAGTCTGGGACATCTGCATCCTGCACGTTTCCACCTTGCCAACCCGGCTCAGACGAAATGCCTACAACTTCCCCTTGAGCAATGGGGATGAGGCCCATAGGATTGTGGTTCCACATGCTGAGGAGGAGAGAGACAGTAGGCTTTTAACTAACCAGGAAGTGCAACGGTTGGAAGAGTGTCAGAAAGCACCAATGGCAGGAAGACCCCTTTACTCTCAGCCGCGCCCTCCATTGCTGTAGAGGTGGAAGGCACAAAGCACGGCCTCCATCCTTCAAAGGGAGACAAGCCATAAACTGTCTTGCCTCCAGCTCTTTAGGAAGCTGGGAAAGAACTCGCCTTCCACAGTGCTGTTACAGTGTACGAGGAAACACTCATACAGAGGCAGCTCAAACGCCATTTCTTCCCAGTGCTTAACTGGCCGCTTTAGGACGTCTGCTTCTGCCACAGTTCCACCTTGCCAACCCGGCTCAGACGAAATGCCTACATCTTCCCCTTAAGCAACGGGGGCGAAGCCCACATGATTGTGCTGCCACATGCTTAGCAGGAGCAGACAATAGGCTTTTTACAAACCGCCATTTTGCACTGGGTCAGAGAGTGTCAGAATGCAACGATGTCAGAAAGGGCCCTTTGCTCTCAGCCGTGCCCTCCATTGCTCTAGAGGTGGAAGGCACAAAGCACTGCCTCCATCCTTCAATTGGAGACAAGCCATAAACTGTGTTGCATCCAGCTCTTTAGGAAGCTGACAAGCAAGTCGCTTTCCACAGTCCTGTTACAGCAGACTGGGGAACTTCTCATACAAAGGCAGCTCAAATGGCATTTCTTCCCAGCCATTAACTCGCAGCTTTAGGACTCCTGCTTCTTCCGCAATTCCACCTGGCCAATCCGGCTCAGACGAAATGCCTACATCTTCCTCTGAAGCAACTGGGCTGAGTCCCAAATGATTGAGCGTCCACGTGCTTAGGAGGCGATAGACTGCAAGCTTTTTCCAACCACCATTGTGCACAGCTGGAGAGAGTGTCAGAAAGCAGCTATGTCAGAAAGACCCCTTTGCTCTCAGCCGTGCCCTTCATTGCTCTAGACGTGGAATGCACAATGCACTGGCTCCCCCCCTCAAGGGGCGACAAGCCACAGACCATCTTCCTTCCATCTCTTTAGGAAGCTGAGCAAGAACTCGCTTTCAACAGTGCTCTTTCTGTGTCCTGGCAACATCTCATACAAAGGCAGCTGATATGCCATTTCTTTTCTGCGCTTAACTCGAAGATTTGGAACTTCTGCTCCTGCCACATTTCCACCTTGCCAACCTGGCTCAGACGAAATGTCTACATCTTCCCCTTCAGCAACGGGGACGAGGCCCAGATGACTGTGCTTTCGCATGCTTAGCAGGAGCAGACAATAGGCTTTTTACAAACAGCCATTGTGCACTGGGTCAGAGAGTGTCAGAATGCACCTATGTCAGAAAGGGCCCTTTGCTCTCAGCCGTGCCCTCCATTGCTCTAGAGGTTGAAGGCACAAAGCACTGCCTCCATCCTTCAATTGGAGACAAGCCAGCAACTGTCCTGCTTCCAGCTATTTAGGAAGCTTGGAAAGCACTCGTATTCCACAGTGCTCTTACAGCGTCCTGGGAACGTCTCATACAAAGGCAGCTGAACACCGTGTCTTTTCAGCCCTTAACTCACCAATCTGCAACATGTGCTTCTGCCGCATTTCCACCTTCCATCCCAGCTCAGACGAAATGCCTACATCTTCCCCTGAAGCGACTGTGCTGATTCCGAAATGATTGAGCATCCACATGCTTAGGAGGCGATAAACTGCATGCCTTTTTCCAACCACCATTTTACACTGCTCAGAGAGCGTCGGAAAGCAGCTATGTCAGAAAGGCCCCTTTGCTCTCAGCCATGCCCTCCATTGCTCTAGAGGTAGAAGTCACAAGGCACTGGTTCTGGATCGACCCCTCAATTGGAGACATAAAACATCTTGGCCTGCTTCCAGCTCTTTAAGAATTGGAGAAAAATCTCCCTTTTCACAGTGCTCTCACAGCGTCCTGGGAACATCTCATACAAAGGAGGCTGAACGCCGTTTCTTTTCAGCACTTCACTCGCCAGTCTGGGACATCAGCATCCTGCACGTTTCCACCTTGCCAACCCGGCTCAGACGAAATGCCTACATCTTCCCCTTGAGCAATGGGGATGAGGCCCATAGGATTGTGGTTCCGCATGCTGAGGAGGAGAGAGGCAATAGGCTTTTAACTAACCACGAAGTGCAACGGTTGGGAGAGTGTCAGAAAGCACCAATGGCGGAAACACCCCTTTACTCTCAGCCGCGCCCTCCATTGCTGTAGAGGTGGAAGGCACAAAGCACGGCCTCCATCCTTCAATGGGAGACAAGCCATAAACTGTCTTGCCTCCAGCTCTTTAGGAAGCTGGGAAAGAACTCGCCTTCCACAGTGCTGTTACAGCATACGAGGAAACTCTCATACAGAGGCAGCTCAAACGCCATTTCTTCCCAGTGCTTAAGTGGCCGCTTTAGGACTTCCGCTTCTGCCACAGTTCCACCTTGCCAACCCGGCTCAGTCGAAATGCCTCCATCTTCCCCTTAAGGAACGGGGGCGAAGCCCACATGATTGTGCTTCCACATGCTTAGCAGGAGCAGACAATAGAATTTTTACAAACCGCCATTGTGCACTGGGTCAGAGAGTGTCAGAATGCACCTATGTCAGAAACGGCCCTTTACTCTCAGCCATGCCCTCCATTGCTCTAGTGGTGGAAGGCACAAAGCACTGCCTCCATCCTTCAATTGGAGACAAGCTATAAACTGTCTTGCCTCCAGCTGTTTAGGAAGCTGACAAACAACTCGCTTTCCACAGTCCTGTTACAGCAGACTGGGGAACTTCTCATACAAAGGCAGCTCAAATGGCATTTCTTCCCAGCCCTTAACTCGCAGCTTAGGACTCCAGCTTTTGCCGCAATTCCACCTTGCCAACCCGGCTCAGACCAAATGCCTACATCTTCCCCTGAAGCAACTGGGCTGAGTCCCCAATGATTGAGCCTCCACGTGCTTAGGAGGCGATAGACTGCACGCCTTTTTCCAACCACCATTGCGCACTGCTGGAGAGAGTGTCGGAAAGCAGCTATGTCAGAAAGACCCCTTTGCTCTCAGCCATGCCCTTCATTGCTCTAGACGTGGAATGCACAATGCACTGGCTCCCCCCCTCAAGGGGCGACAAGCCACAGACCATCTTCCTTCCATTTCTTTAGGAAGCTGAGAAAGAACTCGCTTTCAACAGTGCTCTTTCTGTGTCCTGGCAACATCTCATACAAAGGCAGCTGATATGCCATTTCTTTTCAGCGCTTAACTCGCAGATTTGGAACTTCTGCTCCTGCCACATTTACAGCTTGCCAACCCGGCTCAGTCGAAATGTCTACATCTTCTGCTTCAGCAACGGGGATGAGGCCCAGATGACTGTGCTTCCGCATGCTTAGCAGGAGCAGACAATGGGCTTTTTACAAACCGCCATTGTGCACTGGGTCAGAGAGTGTAAGAATGCACCTATGTCAGAAAGGGCCCTTTGCTCTCAGCCGTGCCCTCCATTGCTCTAGAGGTGGATGGCACAAAGCACTGCCTCCATCCTTCAATTGGAGACAAGCCAGCAACTGTCCTGCTTCCAGCTCTTTAGGAAGCTGGGAAAGCACTCGCCTTCCACAGTGCTCTTGCAGCGTCCTGGGAACGTCTCATACAAAGGCAGCTGAACACCGTGTCTTTTCAGCCCTTAACTCACCAATCTGCAACATCTGCTTCTGTCGCATTTCCACCTTGCTAACCCGGCTCAGACGAAATGCCTACATCTTCCCCTCAAGCGACTGTGCTGATTCCCAAATGATTGAGCATCCACTTGCTTAGGAGGCGATAAACTGCATGCCTTTTTCCAACCACCATTTTACACTGCTTAGAGAGCGTCGGAAAGCAGCTATGTCAGAAAGGCCCCTTTGCTCTCAGCCATGCCCTCCATTGCTCTCGAGGTGGAAGGCACAAGGCACTGGTTCTGGATCCACCCCTCAATGGGAGACAAAACACATCTTGGCCTGCTTCCAGCTCTTTAGGAAGTGGAGAAGAAACTCCCTTTCCACAGTGCTCTTACAGCGTCCTGGGAACATCTCATACAAAGGAGGCTGAACGCCGTTTCTTTTCAGCACTTCACTCGCCAGTCTGGGACATCTGCATCCTGCACGTTTCCACCTTGCCCACACGGGTCAGACGAAATGCCTACATCTTCCACTTGATCAATGAGGATGAGGCCCATAGAATTGTGGTTCCACATGCTGAGGAGGACAGAGACAATAGGCTTTTAACTAACCACGAAGTGCAACGGTTGGGAGAGTGTCAGTAAACACCAGTGGCAGAAAGACCCCTTTGCTCTCAGCCGCACCCTGCATTGCTGTAGAGGTAGAAGGCACAAAGCACTGTCTCCATCCTTCAATGGGAGACAAGCCATAAACTGTCTTGCCTCCCGCTCTTTAGGAAGTTGGGAAAGAACTCGCTTTCCACAGTGCCGTTACAGCATACGAGGAAACACTCATACAGAGGCAGCTCAAACGCCGTTTCTTCCCAGTGCTTATCTGGCCGCTTTAGGACTTCCGCTTCTGCCACAGTTCCACCTTGCCAACCCGGCTCAGACGAAATGCCTACATCTTCCCCTTAAGGAACGGGGAAGAGGCCCACATGATTGTGCTGCCACATGCTTAGCAGGAGCAGACAATAGGCTTTTTACAAACCGCCATTTTGCACTGGGTCAGAGAGTGTCAGAATGCACCTATGTCAGAAAGGGCCCTTTGCTCTCAGCCGTGCCCTCCATTGCTCTAGAGGTGGAAGGCACAAAGCACTGCCTCCATACTTCAATTGGAGACAAGCCATAAACTCTCTTGCCTCCAGCTCTTTAGGAAGCTGACAAACAACTCGCTTTCCACAGTCCTGTTACAGCAGACCGGGAAACTTCTCATACAAAGGCAGCTCAAATGGCATTTCTTCCCAGCCCTTAACTCACAGCTTTAGGACTCCTGCTTCTGCCGCAATTCCACCTTGCCAACCCCGCTCAAACGAAATGCCTACATCTTCCCCTGAATAAACTGGTCTGATTGCAAAATGATTGAGCCTCCACGTGCTTAGGAGGCGATAGACTGCACGCCTTTTTCCAACCACCATTGCGCACTGCTGGAGAGAGTGTCGGAAAGCAGCTATGTCAGAAAGACCCCTATGCTCTCAGCCGTGACCTTCATTGCTCTAGACGTGGAATGCACAATGCACTGGCTCCCCCCCTCAAGGGGCGACAAGCCTCAGACCATCTTCCTTCCATCTCTTTAGGAGTCTGAGCAGGAACTCGCTTTCAACAGTGCTCTTTCTGTGTCCTGGCAGCATCTCATACAAAGGCAGCTGATATGCCATTTCTTTTCAGCGCTTAACTCGCAGATTTGGAACTTCTGCTCCTGCCACATTTCCACCTTGCCAACTCGGCTCAGACGAAATGTCTACCTCTTCCCCTTCAGCAACGGGGACGAGGCCCAGATGACTGTGCTTCCGCATGCTTAGCAGGAGCAGACAATAGGCTTTTTACAAACCGCCATTGTGCACTGGGTCAGAGAGTGTCAGAATGCACCTATGTCAGAAAGGGCCCTTTGCTCTCAGCCATGCCCTCCATTGCTCTCGAGGTGGAAGGCACAAGGCACTGGTTCTGGATCCACCCCTCAATGGGAGACAAACCACATCTTGGCCTGCTTCCAGCTCTTTAGGAAGTGGAGAAAAAACTCCCTTTCCACAGTGCTCTTACAGCGTCCTGGGAACATCTCATACAAAGGAGGCTGAACACCGTTTCTTTTCAGCACTTCACTCGCCAGTCTGGGACATCTGCATCCTGCACGTTTCCACCTTCCCAACCAGGCTCAGACGAAATGCCTACATCTTCCCCTTAAGCAACGGGGGCGAAGCCCACATGATTGTGCTGCCACATGCTTAGCAGGAGCAGACATAGGCTTTTTACAAACCGCCATTGTGCACTGGGTCAGAGAGTGTCAGAATGCACCTATGTCAGAAAGGGCCCTTTGCTCTCAGCCGTGCCCTCCATTGCTCTAGAGGTGGAAGGCACAAAGCACTGCCTCCATCCTTCAATTGGAGACAAGCCATAAACTGTCTTGCCTCCAGCTGTTTAGGAAGCTGACAAACAACTCGCTCTCCACAGTCCTGTTGCAGCAGACCGGGGAACTTCTCATACAAAGGCAGCTCAAATGGCATTTCTTCCCAGCCCTTAACTCGCAGCTTTAGGACTCCTGCTTCTGCCGCAATTCCACCTTGCCAACCCGGCTCAGACGAAATGCCTACATCTTCCCCTGAAGCAACTGGGCTGAGTCCCAAATGATTGAGCGTCCACGTGCTTAGGAGGCGATAGACTGCACGCCTTTTTCCAACCACCATTGTGCACTGCTGGAGAGAGTGTCGGAAAGCAGCTATGTCAGAAAGACCCCTTTGCTCTCAGCCGTGCCCTTCATTTCTCTAGACGTGGAATGCAAAAGGCACTGGCTCACCCCCTCAAGGGGCGACAAGCCACAGACCATCTTCCTTCCATCTCTTTAGGAAGCTGAGCAAGAACTCGCTTTCAACAGAGCTCTTCCTGTGTCCAGGCTACATCTCATACAAAGGCAGCTGACACGCCATTTCTTTTCAGCGCTTAACTCGCAGATTTGGAACTTCTGCTCCTGCCACATTTCCAGCTTGCCAACCCGGCTCAGACGAAATGTCTACATCTTCCCCTTCAGCAACGGGGATGAGGCCCAGATGACTGTGCTTCCGCATGCTTAGCAGGAGCAGACAATAGGCTTTTTACAAATCGCCATTGTGCACAGGGTCAGAGAGTGTCAGAATGCACCTATGTCAGAAAGGGCCCTTTGCTGTCAGCCGTGCCCTCCATTGCTCTAGAGGTGGAAGTCACAAAGCACTGCCTCCATCCTTCAATTGGAGACAAGCCAGCAACTGTCCTGCTTCCAGCTCTTTAGGAAGCTGGGAAAGCACTCGCATTCCACAGTGCTCGTACAGCGTCTTGGGAATGTCTCATACAAAGGCAGATGAACACCGTGTCTTTGCAGCCCTTAACTCACCAATCTCCAACATCTGCTTCTGCCGCATTTCCACCTTGCCTACCCGGCTCAGACGAAATGCCTACATCTTCCCCTGAAGCGACTGTGCTGATTCCCAAATGATTGAGCATCCACATGCTTAGGAGGCGATAAACTGCATGCCTTTTTCCAGCCACCATTTTACACTGTTTAGAGAGCGTCAGAAATCAGCAATGTGAGACAGGCCACTTTGCTCTCAGCCATGCCCTCGATTGCTCTCGGGGTGGAAGGCACAAGGCACTGGTTCTGGATCCACCCCTCAATGGGAGACAAATCACATCTTGTCCTGTCTCCAGCTCTTTAGGATGTGGAGAATAAACTTCCTTTCCACAGTGCTCTTACAGCGTCCTGGGAACATCTCATACAAAGGAGTCTGAACGCCGTTTCTTTTCAGCACTTCACTCGCCAGTCTGGGACAGCTGCATCCTGCACGTTTCCACCTTGCCATCCCGGCTCAGACGAAATGCCTACATCTTCCCCTTGAGCAATGGGGATGAGGCCCAAAGGATTGTGGTTCCACATGCTGAGGAGGAGAGAGGCAATAGGCTTTTAACTAACCACGAAGTGCAACGGTTGGGAGAGTGTTAGAAGGCACCAATGGCAGAAACACCCCTTTACTCTCAGCCGCGCCCTCCATTGCTGTAGAGTTGGAAGGCACAAAGCACTGCCTCCATCCTTCAATGGGAGACAAGCCATAAACTGTCTTGCCTCCAGCTCTTTAGGAAGCTGGGAAACAACTCGCTTTCCACAGTGCTCTTACAGCATACGAGGAAACTCTCATACAGAGGCAGCTCAAACGCCATTTCTTCCCAGTGCTTAACTGGCCGCTTTAGGACTTGCGCTTCTGCCACATTTCCACCTTGCCAACCGGGCTCAGACGAAATGCCTACATCTTCCCCATAAGCAACAGGGGCGAAGCTCACATGATTGTACTGCCACATGCTTAGCAGGAGCAGACAATAGGCTTTTTACAAGCCGCCCTTGTGCACTGGGTCAGAGAGTGTCAGAATGCACCTATGTCAGAAAGGGCCCTTTGCTCTCAGCCATGCCCTCCATTGCTCTAGAGGTGGAAGGCACAAGGCACTGCCTCCATCATTCAAATGGAGACAAGCCATGAACTGTCTTGCCTCCAGCTCTTTAGGAAGCTCACAAACAACTCGCTTTCCACAGTCCTCTTACATCAGACCGGGGAACTTCTCAGACTAAGGCAGCTGAAATGGCATTTCTTACCAGCCCTTAACTCGCAGCTTTAGGACTCCTGCTTCTGCCGCAATTCCACCTTGCCAACCCGGCTCAGACGAAATGCCTACATCTTCCCCTGAAGCAACTGGGCTGAGTCCCCAATGATTGAGCGTCCACGTGCTTAGGAGGCGATAGACTGCACGCCTTTTTCCAACCACCATTCTGCACTGCTGGAGAGAGTGTCGGAAAGCAGCTATGTCAGAAAGACCCCTTTGAACTCAGCCATGCCCTTCATTGCTCTAGATGTGGAATGCACAATGCACTGGCTCCCCCCCTCAAGGGGCGACAAGCCACAGACCATCTTCCTTCCATCTCTTTAGGAAGCTGAGCAAGAACTCGCTTTCAACAGTGCTCTTTCTGTGTCCTGGCAACATCTCATACAAAGGCAGCTGATATGCCATTTCTTTTCAGCGCTTAACTCGCAGATTTGGAACTTCTGCTCCTGCCACATTTCCACCTTGCCAACCCGGCTCAGACGAAATGTCTACATCTTCCCCTTCAGCAACGGGGACGAGGCCCAGATGACTGTGCTTCCGCATGCTTAGCAGGAGCAGACAATAGGCTTTCTACAAACCGCCATTGTGCACTGGGTCAGAGAGAGTCAGAATGCACCTATGTCAGAAAGGGCCCTTTGCTCTCAGCTGTGGCCTGCATTGCTCTAGTGGTCGAAGGCACAAAGCACTGCCTCCATCCTTCAATCGGAGACTAGCCAGCAACTGGCCTGCTTCCAGCCCTTTAGGAAGCCGGGAAAGCACTCGCATTCCAAAGTGCTCTTGCAGCGTCCTGGGAACGTCTCATACAAAGGCAGCTGAACACCGTGTCTTTTCAGCCCTTAACTCACCAATTGCAACATCTGCATCTGCCGCATTTCCACCTTGCCTACCCGGCTCAGACGAAATGCCTACATCTTCCCCTGAAGTGACTGTGCTGATTCCCAAATGATTGAGCATCCACATGCTTAGGAGGCGATAAACTGCATGCCTTTTTCCAACCACCATTTTACACTGCTTACAGAGCGTCGAGAGCAGCTATGTCAGAAAAGCCCCTTTGCTCTCAGCCATGCCCTCCATTGCTCTCGAGGTGGAAGGCACAAGGCACTGGTTCTGGATCCACCCCTCAATGGGAGACAAACCACATCTTGGCCTGCTTCCAGCTCTTTAGGAAGTGGAGAAAAAACTCCCTTTCCACAGTGCTCTTACAGCGTCCGGGGAACATGTCATACAAAGGAGGCTGAACGCCGTTTCTTTTCAGCACTTCACTCGCCAGTCTGGGACATCTGCATCCTGCACGTTTCCACCTTGCCAACCCGGCTCAGACGAAATGCCTACATCTTCCCCTTGAGCAATGGGGATGAGGCCCATAGGATTGTGGTTCCACATGCTGAGGAGGAGAGAGACAATAGGCTTTTAACTAACCACGAAGTGCAACGTTTGGGAGAGTGTCAGAAAGCACCAATGGCAGAAAGACCCCTTTGCTCTCAGCCGCGCCCTCCATTGCTGTAGAGGTGGAAGGCACAAAGCACTGCCTCCATCCTTCAATGGGAGACAAGCCATAAACTCTCTTGCCTCCAGCTCTTTACGAAGCTGGGAAAGAACGCGCTTTCCACAGTGCTGTTACAGCATACGAGGAAACTCTCATACAGAGGCAGCTCAAACGCCATTTCTTCCCAGTGCTTAACTGGCCGCTTTAGGACTTCCGCTTCTGCCACAGTTCCACCTTGCCAACCCGGCTCAGACGAAATGCCTACATCTTCCCCTTAAGGAACGGGGGCGAAGCCCACATGATTGTGCTTCCACATGCTTAGCAGGAGCAGACAATAGAATTTTTACAATCCGCCATTGTGCACTGGGTCAGAGAGTGTCAGAATGCACCTATGTCAGAAACGGCCCTTTACCGTCAGCCATGCCCTCCATTGCTCTAGAGGTGGAAGGCACAAAGCACTGCCTCCATCCTTCAATTGGAGACAAGCCATAAAATGTCTTGCCTCCAGCTCTTTAGGAAGCTGACAAACAACTCGCTTTCCACAGTCCTGTTACAGCAGACTGGGGAACTTCTCATACAAAGGCAGCTCAAATGGCATTTCTTCCCAGCCCTTAACTCGCAGCTTAGGACTCCAGCTTTTGCCGCAATTCCACCTTGCCAACCCGGCTCAGACGACATGCCTACATCTTCCCCTGAAGCAACTGGGCTGAGTCCCCAATGATTGAGCCTCCACGTGCTTAGGAGGCGATAGACTGCACGCCTTTTTCCAACCACCATTGCACACTGCTGGAGAGCGTGTCGGAAAGCAGCTATGTCAGAAAGACCCCTTTGCTCTCAGCCGTGCCCTTCATTGCTCTAGACGTGGAATGCACAATGCACTGGCTCCCCCCCTCAAGGGGCGACAAGCCACAGACCATCTTCCTTCCATTTCTTTAGGAAGCTGAGAAAGAACTCGCTTTCAACAGTGCTCTTTCTGTGTCCTGGCAAAATCTCATACAAAGGCAGCTGATATGCCATTTCCTTTCAGCGCTTAACTCGCAGATTTGGAACTTCTGCTCCTGCCACATTTACAGCTTGCCAACCCGGCTCAGTCGAAATGTCTACATCTTCTGCTTCAGCAACGGGGATGAGGCCCAGATGACTGTGCTTCCGCATGCTTAGCAGGAGCAGACAATGGGCTTTTTACAAACCGCCATTGTGCACTGGGTCAGAGAGTGTAAGAATGCACCTATGTCAGAAAGGGCCCTTTGCTCTCAGCCGTGCCCTCCATTGCTCTAGAGGTGGAAGGCACAAAGCACTGCCTCCATCCTTCAATTGGAGACAAGCCAGCAACTGTCCTGCTTCCAGCTCTTTAGGAAGCTGGGAAAGCACTCGCATTCCACAGTGCTCTTGCAGCGTCCTGGGAACGTCTCATACAAAGGCAGCTGATCACCGTGTCTTTTCAGCCCTTAACTCACCAATCTGCAACATCTGCTTCTGTCGCATTTCCACCTTGCTAACCCGGCTCAGACGAAATGCCTACATCTTCCCCTCAAGCGACTGTGCTGATTCCCAAATGATTGAGCATCCACTTGCTTAGGAGGCGATAAACTGCATGCCTTTTTCCAACCACCATTTTACACTGCTTAGAGAGCGTCGGAAAGCAGCTATGTCAGAAAGGCCCCTTTGCTCTCAGCCATGCCCTCCATTGCTCTCGAGGTGGAAGGCACAAGGCACTGGTTCTGGATCCACCCCTCAATGGGAGACAAAACACATCTTGGCCTGCTTCCAGCTCTTTAGGAGGTGGAGAAAAAACTCCCTTTCCACAGTGCTCTTACAGCGTCCTGGGAACATCTCATACAAAGGAGGCTGAACGCCGTTTCTTTTCAGCACTTCACTCGCCAGTCTGGGACATCTGCATCCTGCACGTTTCCACCTTGCCCACACGGGTCGGACGAAATGCCTACATCTTCCACTTGATCAATGAGGATGAGGCCCATAGAATTGTGGTTCCACATGCTGAGGAGGACAGAGACAATAGGCTTTTAACTAACCACGAAGTGCAACGGTTGGGCGAGTGTCAGAAAACACCAATGGCAGAAAGACCCCTTTGCTCTCAGCCGCGCCCTGCATTGCTGTAGAGGTAGAAGGCACAAAGCACTGTCTCCATCCTTCAATGGGAGACAAGCCATAAACTGTCTTGCCTCCAGCTCTTTAGGAAGCTGGGAAAGAACTCGCTTTCCACAGTGCCGTTACAGCATACGAGGAAACTCTCATACAGAGGCAGCTCAAACGCCGTTTCTTCCCAGTGCTTATCTGGCCGCTTTAGGACTTCCGCTTCTGCCACAGTTCCACCTTGCCAACCCGGCTCAGACGAAATGCCTACATCTTCCCCTTAAGGAACGGGGAAGAGGCCCACATGATTGTGCTGCCACATGCTTAGCAGGAGCAGACAATAGGCTTTTTACAAACCGCCATTTTGCACTGGGTCAGAGAGTGTCAGAATGCACCTAAATCAGAAAGGGCCCTTTGCTCTCAGCCGTGCCCTCCATTGCTCTAGATGTGGAAGGCACAAAGCACTGCCTCCATCCTTCAATTGGAGACAAGCCATAAACTCTCTTGCCTCCAGCTCTTTAGGAAGCTGACAAGCAACTCGCTTTCCACAGTCCTGTTACAGCAGACCGGGGAACTTCTCATACAAAGGCAGCTCAAATGGCATTTCTTCCCAGCCCTTAACTCGCAGCTTTAGGACTCCTGCTTCTGCCGCAATTCCACCTTGCCAACCCCGCTCAAACGAAATGCCTACATCTTCCCCTGAATAAACTGGTCTGATTGCAAAATGATTGAGCCTCCACGTGCTTAGGAGGCGATAGACTGCACGCCTTTTTCCAACCACCATTGCGCACTGCTGGAGAGAGTGTCGGAAAGCAGCTATGTCAGAAAGACCCCTTTGCTCTCAGCCGTGCCCTTCATTGCTCTAGACGTGGAATGCACAATGCACTGGCTCCACCCTCAAGGGGCGACAAGCCACAGACCATCTTCCTTCCATCTCTTTAGGAGTCTGAGCAGGAACTCGCTTTCAACAGTGCTCTTTCTGTGTCCTGGCAGCATCTCATACAAAGGCAGCTGATATGCCATTTCTTTTCAGCGCTTAACTCGCAGATTTGGAACTTCTGCTCCTGCCACATTTCCACCTTGCCAACCCGGCTCAGATGAAATGTCTACCTCTTCCCCTTCAGCAACGGGGACGAGGCCCAGATGACTGTGCTTCCGCATGCTTAGCAGGAGCAGACAATAGGCTTTTTACAAACCGCCATTGTGCACTGGGTCAGAGAGTGTCAGAATGCACCTATGTCAGAAAGGGCCCTTTGCTCTCAGCCGTGCCCTCCATTGCTCTAGAGGTGGAAGGCAAAAAGCACTGCCTCCATCCTTCAATTGGAGACAAGCCAGCAACTGTCCTGCTTCCAGCTCTTTAGGAAGCTGGGAAAGCACTCGCATTCCACAGTGCTCTTGCAGCGTCCTGGGAACGTCTCATACAAAGGCAGCTGAACACCGTGTCTTTTAGCCCTTAACTCACCAATCTGCAACATCTGCTTCTGCCGCATTTCCACCTTGCCAACCCGGCTCAGACGAAATGCCTACATCTTCCCCTGAAGCGACTGTGCTGATTCCCAAATGATTGAGCATCCACATGCTTAGGAGGCGATAAAATGCATGCCTTTTTCCAACCACCATTTTACACTGCTTAGAGAGCGTCAGAAAGCAGCTATGTCAGAAAGGCCCCTTTGCTCTCAGCCATTCCCTCCATTGCTCTCGAGGTGGAAGGCACAAGGCAGTGGTTCTGGATCCACCCCTCAATGAGAGACAAACCACATCTTGTCCTGCTTCCAGATCTTTAGGAAGTGGAGAAGAAACTCCCTTTCCACAGTGCTCTTACAGCGTCCTGGGAACATCTCATACAAAGGAGGCTGAACGCCGTTTCTTTTCAGCACTTCACTCGCCAGTCTGGGACATCTGCATCCTGCACGTTTCCACCTTGCCAACCCGGCTCACACGAAATGCCTACATCTTCCCCTTGAGCAATGGGGATGAGGCCCATAGGATTGTGGTTGCACATGCTGAGGAGGAGAGAGACAATAGGCTTTAAACTAACCACGAAGTGCAACGGTTGGGAGAGTGTCAGAAAGCACCAATGGCAGAAACACCCCTTTACTCTGAGCCGCGCCCTCCATTGCTGTAGAGGTGGAAGGCACAAAGCACTGCCTCCATCCTTCAATAGGAGAGAAGCCATAAACTGTCTTGCCTCCAGCTCTTTAGGAAGCTGGGAAAGAACTCGCTTTCCACAGTGCTGTTACAGCATACGAGGAAACTCTCATACAGAGGCAGCTCAAACGCCATTTCTTCCCTGGGCTTAACTGGCCGCTTTAGGACTTCCGCTTCTGCCACATTTCCACCTTGCCAACCCGGCTCAGACGAAATGTCTACATCTTCCCCTTCAGCAACGGGGACGAGGCCCAGATGACTGTGCTTCCGCATGCTTAGCAGGAGCAGACAATAGGCTTTCTACAAACCGCCATTGTGCACTGGGTCAGAGAGAGTCAGAATGCACCTATGTCAGAAAGGGCCCTTTGCTCTCAGCTGTGGCCTGCATTGCTCTAGTGGTCGAAGGCACAAAGCACTGCCTCCATCCTTCAATCGGAGACTAGCCAGCAACTGGCCTGCTTCCAGCCCTTTAGGAAGCCGGGAAAGCACTCGCATTCCAAAGTGCTCTTGCAGCGTCCTGGGAACGTCTCATACAAAGGCAGCTGAACACCGTGTCTTTTCAGCCCTTAACTCACCAATTGCAACATCTGCATCTGCCGCATTTCCACCTTGCCTACCCGGCTCAGACGAAATGCCTACATCTTCCCCTGAAGTGACTGTGCTGATTCCCAAATGATTGAGCATCCACATGCTTAGGAGGCGATAAACTGCATGCCTTTTTCCAACCACCATTTTACACTGCTTACAGAGCGTCGAGAGCAGCTATGTCAGAAAAGCCCCTTTGCTCTCAGCCATGCCCTCCATTGCTCTCGAGGTGGAAGGCACAAGGCACTGGTTCTGGATCCACCCCTCAATGGGAGACAAACCACATCTTGGCCTGCTTCCAGCTCTTTAGGAAGTGGAGAAAAAACTCCCTTTCCACAGTGCTCTTACAGCGTCCGGGGAACATGTCATACAAAGGAGGCTGAACGCCGTTTCTTTTCAGCACTTCACTCGCCAGTCTGGGACATCTGCATCCTGCACGTTTCCACCTTGCCAACCCGGCTCAGACGAAATGCCTACATCTTCCCCTTGAGCAATGGGGATGAGGCCCATAGGATTGTGGTTCCACATGCTGAGGAGGAGAGAGACAATAGGCTTTTAACTAACCACGAAGTGCAACGTTTGGGAGAGTGTCAGAAAGCACCAATGGCAGAAAGACCCCTTTGCTCTCAGCCGCGCCCTCCATTGCTGTAGAGGTGGAAGGCACAAAGCACTGCCTCCATCCTTCAATGGGAGACAAGCCATAAACTCTCTTGCCTCCAGCTCTTTACGAAGCTGGGAAAGAACGCGCTTTCCACAGTGCTGTTACAGCATACGAGGAAACTCTCATACAGAGGCAGCTCAAACGCCATTTCTTCCCAGTGCTTAACTGGCCGCTTTAGGACTTCCGCTTCTGCCACAGTTCCACCTTGCCAACCCGGCTCAGACGAAATGCCTACATCTTCCCCTTAAGGAACGGGGGCGAAGCCCACATGATTGTGCTTCCACATGCTTAGCAGGAGCAGACAATAGAATTTTTACAATCCGCCATTGTGCACTGGGTCAGAGAGTGTCAGAATGCACCTATGTCAGAAACGGCCCTTTACCGTCAGCCATGCCCTCCATTGCTCTAGAGGTGGAAGGCACAAAGCACTGCCTCCATCCTTCAATTGGAGACAAGCCATAAAATGTCTTGCCTCCAGCTCTTTAGGAAGCTGACAAACAACTCGCTTTCCACAGTCCTGTTACAGCAGACTGGGGAACTTCTCATACAAAGGCAGCTCAAATGGCATTTCTTCCCAGCCCTTAACTCGCAGCTTAGGACTCCAGCTTTTGCCGCAATTCCACCTTGCCAACCCGGCTCAGACGACATGCCTACATCTTCCCCTGAAGCAACTGGGCTGAGTCCCCAATGATTGAGCCTCCACGTGCTTAGGAGGCGATAGACTGCACGCCTTTTTCCAACCACCATTGCACACTGCTGGAGAGCGTGTCGGAAAGCAGCTATGTCAGAAAGACCCCTTTGCTCTCAGCCGTGCCCTTCATTGCTCTAGACGTGGAATGCACAATGCACTGGCTCCCCCCCTCAAGGGGCGACAAGCCACAGACCATCTTCCTTCCATTTCTTTAGGAAGCTGAGAAAGAACTCGCTTTCAACAGTGCTCTTTCTGTGTCCTGGCAAAATCTCATACAAAGGCAGCTGATATGCCATTTCCTTTCAGCGCTTAACTCGCAGATTTGGAACTTCTGCTCCTGCCACATTTACAGCTTGCCAACCCGGCTCAGTCGAAATGTCTACATCTTCTGCTTCAGCAACGGGGATGAGGCCCAGATGACTGTGCTTCCGCATGCTTAGCAGGAGCAGACAATGGGCTTTTTACAAACCGCCATTGTGCACTGGGTCAGAGAGTGTAAGAATGCACCTATGTCAGAAAGGGCCCTTTGCTCTCAGCCGTGCCCTCCATTGCTCTAGAGGTGGAAGGCACAAAGCACTGCCTCCATCCTTCAATTGGAGACAAGCCAGCAACTGTCCTGCTTCCAGCTCTTTAGGAAGCTGGGAAAGCACTCGCATTCCACAGTGCTCTTGCAGCGTCCTGGGAACGTCTCATACAAAGGCAGCTGATCACCGTGTCTTTTCAGCCCTTAACTCACCAATCTGCAACATCTGCTTCTGTCGCATTTCCACCTTGCTAACCCGGCTCAGACGAAATGCCTACATCTTCCCCTCAAGCGACTGTGCTGATTCCCAAATGATTGAGCATCCACTTGCTTAGGAGGCGATAAACTGCATGCCTTTTTCCAACCACCATTTTACACTGCTTAGAGAGCGTCGGAAAGCAGCTATGTCAGAAAGGCCCCTTTGCTCTCAGCCATGCCCTCCATTGCTCTCGAGGTGGAAGGCACAAGGCACTGGTTCTGGATCCACCCCTCAATGGGAGACAAAACACATCTTGGCCTGCTTCCAGCTCTTTAGGAGGTGGAGAAAAAACTCCCTTTCCACAGTGCTCTTACAGCGTCCTGGGAACATCTCATACAAAGGAGGCTGAACGCCGTTTCTTTTCAGCACTTCACTCGCCAGTCTGGGACATCTGCATCCTGCACGTTTCCACCTTGCCCACACGGGTCGGACGAAATGCCTACATCTTCCACTTGATCAATGAGGATGAGGCCCATAGAATTGTGGTTCCACATGCTGAGGAGGACAGAGACAATAGGCTTTTAACTAACCACGAAGTGCAACGGTTGGGCGAGTGTCAGAAAACACCAATGGCAGAAAGACCCCTTTGCTCTCAGCCGCGCCCTGCATTGCTGTAGAGGTAGAAGGCACAAAGCACTGTCTCCATCCTTCAATGGGAGACAAGCCATAAACTGTCTTGCCTCCAGCTCTTTAGGAAGCTGGGAAAGAACTCGCTTTCCACAGTGCCGTTACAGCATACGAGGAAACTCTCATACAGAGGCAGCTCAAACGCCGTTTCTTCCCAGTGCTTATCTGGCCGCTTTAGGACTTCCGCTTCTGCCACAGTTCCACCTTGCCAACCCGGCTCAGACGAAATGCCTACATCTTCCCCTTAAGGAACGGGGAAGAGGCCCACATGATTGTGCTGCCACATGCTTAGCAGGAGCAGACAATAGGCTTTTTACAAACCGCCATTTTGCACTGGGTCAGAGAGTGTCAGAATGCACCTAAATCAGAAAGGGCCCTTTGCTCTCAGCCGTGCCCTCCATTGCTCTAGATGTGGAAGGCACAAAGCACTGCCTCCATCCTTCAATTGGAGACAAGCCATAAACTCTCTTGCCTCCAGCTCTTTAGGAAGCTGACAAGCAACTCGCTTTCCACAGTCCTGTTACAGCAGACCGGGGAACTTCTCATACAAAGGCAGCTCAAATGGCATTTCTTCCCAGCCCTTAACTCGCAGCTTTAGGACTCCTGCTTCTGCCGCAATTCCACCTTGCCAACCCCGCTCAAACGAAATGCCTACATCTTCCCCTGAATAAACTGGTCTGATTGCAAAATGATTGAGCCTCCACGTGCTTAGGAGGCGATAGACTGCACGCCTTTTTCCAACCACCATTGCGCACTGCTGGAGAGAGTGTCGGAAAGCAGCTATGTCAGAAAGACCCCTTTGCTCTCAGCCGTGCCCTTCATTGCTCTAGACGTGGAATGCACAATGCACTGGCTCCACCCTCAAGGGGCGACAAGCCACAGACCATCTTCCTTCCATCTCTTTAGGAGTCTGAGCAGGAACTCGCTTTCAACAGTGCTCTTTCTGTGTCCTGGCAGCATCTCATACAAAGGCAGCTGATATGCCATTTCTTTTCAGCGCTTAACTCGCAGATTTGGAACTTCTGCTCCTGCCACATTTCCACCTTGCCAACCCGGCTCAGATGAAATGTCTACCTCTTCCCCTTCAGCAACGGGGACGAGGCCCAGATGACTGTGCTTCCGCATGCTTAGCAGGAGCAGACAATAGGCTTTTTACAAACCGCCATTGTGCACTGGGTCAGAGAGTGTCAGAATGCACCTATGTCAGAAAGGGCCCTTTGCTCTCAGCCGTGCCCTCCATTGCTCTAGAGGTGGAAGGCAAAAAGCACTGCCTCCATCCTTCAATTGGAGACAAGCCAGCAACTGTCCTGCTTCCAGCTCTTTAGGAAGCTGGGAAAGCACTCGCATTCCACAGTGCTCTTGCAGCGTCCTGGGAACGTCTCATACAAAGGCAGCTGAACACCGTGTCTTTTAGCCCTTAACTCACCAATCTGCAACATCTGCTTCTGCCGCATTTCCACCTTGCCAACCCGGCTCAGACGAAATGCCTACATCTTCCCCTGAAGCGACTGTGCTGATTCCCAAATGATTGAGCATCCACATGCTTAGGAGGCGATAAAATGCATGCCTTTTTCCAACCACCATTTTACACTGCTTAGAGAGCGTCAGAAAGCAGCTATGTCAGAAAGGCCCCTTTGCTCTCAGCCATTCCCTCCATTGCTCTCGAGGTGGAAGGCACAAGGCAGTGGTTCTGGATCCACCCCTCAATGAGAGACAAACCACATCTTGTCCTGCTTCCAGATCTTTAGGAAGTGGAGAAGAAACTCCCTTTCCACAGTGCTCTTACAGCGTCCTGGGAACATCTCATACAAAGGAGGCTGAACGCCGTTTCTTTTCAGCACTTCACTCGCCAGTCTGGGACATCTGCATCCTGCACGTTTCCACCTTGCCAACCCGGCTCACACGAAATGCCTACATCTTCCCCTTGAGCAATGGGGATGAGGCCCATAGGATTGTGGTTGCACATGCTGAGGAGGAGAGAGACAATAGGCTTTAAACTAACCACGAAGTGCAACGGTTGGGAGAGTGTCAGAAAGCACCAATGGCAGAAACACCCCTTTACTCTGAGCCGCGCCCTCCATTGCTGTAGAGGTGGAAGGCACAAAGCACTGCCTCCATCCTTCAATAGGAGAGAAGCCATAAACTGTCTTGCCTCCAGCTCTTTAGGAAGCTGGGAAAGAACTCGCTTTCCACAGTGCTGTTACAGCATACGAGGAAACTCTCATACAGAGGCAGCTCAAACGCCATTTCTTCCCTGGGCTTAACTGGCCGCTTTAGGACTTCCGCTTCTGCCACAGTTCCACCTTGCCAACCCGGCTCAGACGAAATGCCTACATCTTCCCCTTAAGCAACGGGGGCGAAGCCCACATGATTGTGCTGCCACATGCTTTGCAGGAGCAGACAATAGGCTTTTTACAAACCGCCATTGTGCACTGGGTCAGAGAGTGTCAGAATGCACCTATGTCAGAAAGGGCCCTTTGCTCTCAGCCGTGCCCCCCATTGCTCTAGAGGTGGAAGGCACAAAGCACTGCCTCCATCCTTCAATTGGAGACAAGCCATAAACTCTCTTGCCTCCAGCTCTTTAGGAAGCTGACAAACAACTCGCTTTCCACAGTCCTGTTACAGCAGACCGGTTAACTTCTCATACAATGGCTGCTCAAATGTCATTTCTTCCCAGCCCTTAACTCGCAGCTTAGGACTCCTGCTTCTGCCCCAATTCCACCTTGCCAACCCGGCTCAGACGAAATGCCTACATCTTCCCCTGAAGCAACTGGGCTGAGTCCCAAATGATTGAGCGTCCACGTGCTTAGGAGGCGATAGACTGCACGCCTTTTTCCAACCACCATTGCGCACTGCTGCAGAGAGTGTCGGAAAGCAGCTATGTCAGAAAGACCCCTTTGCTCTCAGCCGTGCCCTTCATTGCTCTAGACGTGGAATGCACAATGCACTGGCTCACCCCTCAAGGGGCGACAATCCAGAGACCATCTTCCTTCCATCTCTTTAGGAAGCTGAGCAAGAACTCGCTTTCAACAGTGCTCTTTCTGTGTCCTGGCAGCATCTCATACAAAGGCAGCTGATATGCCATTTCTTTTCAGTGCTTAACTCGCAGATTTGGAACTTCTGCTCCTGCCACATTTCCAGCTTGCCAACCCGGCTCAGACGAAATGTCTACATCTTCCCCTTCAGCAACGAGGACGAGGCCCAGATGACTGTGCTTCCGCATGCTTAGCAGGAGCACACGATAGGCTTTTTACAAACCGCCATTGTGCACTGGGTCAGAGAGTGTCAGAATGCACCTATGTCAGAAAGGGCCCTTTGCTCTCAGACGTGCCCTCCATTGCTCTATAGGTGGAAGGCACAAAGCACTGCCTCCATCCTTCAATTGGAGACAAGCCAGCACCTGTCCTGCTTCCAGCTCTTTAGGAAGCTGGGAAAACACTCGCATTCCACAGTGCTCTTTCAGCGTTCTGGGAAAGTCTCATACAAAGGCAGCTGAACACCGTGTCTTTTCAGCCCTTAACTCACCAATCTGCAACATCTGCTTCTGCCGCATTTCCACCTTGCCAACACGGCTCAGACAAAATGCCTACAACTTCCCCTTGAGCAATGGGGATGAGGCCCATAGGATTGTGGTTCCGCATGCTGAGGAGGAGAGAGACAATAGGCTTTTAACGAACCACGAAGTGCAACGGTTGCGAGAGTGTCAGAAAGCACCAATGGCAGAAAGACCCCTTTACTCTCAGCCGCACCCTCCATTGCTGTATAGGTGGAAGGCACAAATCACTGCCTCCATCCTTCAATGGGAGACAAGCCATAAACTGTCTTGCCTCCAGCTCTTTAGGAAGCTGGGAAAGAACTCGCTTTCCACAGTGCTGTTACAGCATGCGAGGAAACTCTCATACAGAGGCAGCTCAAACGCCATTTCTTCCCAGTGCTTAACTGCCCGCTTTAGGACTTCCGCCTCTGTCACAGGTCCACCTTGCCAACCCGGCTCAGGCGAAATGCCTACATCTTCACCTTAAGCAACGGGGACGAGGCACAGATGACTGTGCTTCCGCATGCTTAGCAGGAGCAGACAATAGGCTTTGTACAAACCGCAATTGTGCACTGGGTCAGAGAGTGTAAGAATGCACCTATGTCAGAAAGGGCCCTTTGCTCTCAGCCGTGCCCTCCATTGCTCTAGAGGTGGAAGGCACAAAGCACTGCCTCCATCCTTCAATGGGAGACAAGCCATAAACTGTCTTGCCTCCAGCTCTTTAGGAAGCTGGGAAAGAACTCGCTTTCCACAGTCCTGTTACAGCAGACCGGGGAACTTCTCATACAAAGGCAGCTCAAATGGCATTTCTTCTCAGCCCTTAACTCGCAGCTTAGGACTCCTGCTTCTGCCGCAATTCCACCTTGCCAACCCGGCTCAGACGAAATGCCTACATCTTCCCCTGAAGCAACTGGGCTGAGTCCCAAATGATTGAGCGTCCACGTGCTTAAGAGGCGATAGACTGCACGCCTTTTTCCAACCACCATTGTGCACTGCTGGAGAGAGTGTCGGAAAGCAGCTATGTCAGAAAGACCCCTTTGCTCTCAGCCCTGCCCTTCATTGCTCTAGGCGTGGAATGCACAAGGCACTGGATCCATCCTTCAATTGGAGGCAAGCCAGCAACTGTCCTGCTTCCAGCTCTTTAGGAAGCTGGGAAAGCACTCACATTCCACAGTGCTCTTACAGCGTCCTGGGAACGTCTCATACAAAGGCATCTTAACACCGTGTCTTTTCAGCCCTTAACTCACCAACCTGCAACATCTGCTTCTGCCGCATTTCCACCTTGCCAACCCGGCTCAGACGAAATGCCTACATCTTCCCCTGAAGCGACTGTGCTGATTCCCAAATGATTGAGCATCCACATGCTTAGGAGGCGATAAAATGCATGCCTTTTTCCAACCACCATTTTACACTGCTTAGAGAGCGTCAGAAAGCAGCTATGTCAGAAAGGCCCCTTTGCTCTCAGCCATTCCCTCCATTGCTCTCGAGGTGGAAGGCACAAGGCAGTGGTTCTGGATCCACCCCTCAATGAGAGACAAACCACATCTTGTCCTGCTTCCAGATCTTTAGGAAGTGGAGAAGAAACTCCCTTTCCACAGTGCTCTTACAGCGTCCTGGGAACATCTCATACAAAGGAGGCTGAACGCCGTTTCTTTTCAGCACTTCACTCGCCAGTCTGGGACATCTGCATCCTGCACGTTTCCACCTTGCCAACCCGGCTCACACGAAATGCCTACATCTTCCCCTTGAGCAATGGGGATGAGGCCCATAGGATTGTGGTTGCACATGCTGAGGAGGAGAGAGACAATAGGCTTTAAACTAACCACGAAGTGCAACGGTTGGGAGAGTGTCAGAAAGCACCAATGGCAGAAACACCCCTTTACTCTGAGCCGCGCCCTCCATTGCTGTAGAGGTGGAAGGCACAAAGCACTGCCTCCATCCTTCAATGGGAGAGAAGCCATAAACTGTCTTGCCTCCAGCTCTTTAGGAAGCTGGGAAAGAACTCGCTTTCCACAGTGCTGTTACAGCATACGAGGAAACTCTCATACAGAGGCAGCTCAAACGCCATTTCTTCCCTGGGCTTAACTGGCCGCTTTAGGACTTCCGCTTCTGCCACAGTTCCACCTTGCCAACCCGGCTCAGACGAAATGCCTACATCTTCCCCTTAAGCAACGGGGGCGAAGCCCACATGATTGTGCTGCCACATGCTTTGCAGGAGCAGACAATAGGCTTTTTACAAACCGCCATTGTGCACTGGGTCAGAGAGTGTCAGAATGCACCTATGTCAGAAAGGGCCCTTTGCTCTCAGCCGTGCCCCCCATTGCTCTAGAGGTGGAAGGCACAAAGCACTGCCTCCATCCTTCAATTGGAGACAAGCCATAAACTCTCTTGCCTCCAGCTCTTTAGGAAGCTGACAAACAACTCGCTTTCCACAGTCCTGTTACAGCAGACCGGTTAACTTCTCATACAATGGCTGCTCAAATGTCATTTCTTCCCAGCCCTTAACTCGCAGCTTAGGACTCCTGCTTCTGCCCCAATTCCACCTTGCCAACCCGGCTCAGACGAAATGCCTACATCTTCCCCTGAAGCAACTGGGCTGAGTCCCAAATGATTGAGCGTCCACGTGCTTAGGAGGCGATAGACTGCACGCCTTTTTCCAACCACCATTGCGCACTGCTGCAGAGAGTGTCGGAAAGCAGCTATGTCAGAAAGACCCCTTTGCTCTCAGCCGTGCCCTTCATTGCTCTAGACGTGGAATGCACAATGCACTGGCTCACCCCTCAAGGGGCGACAATCCAGAGACCATCTTCCTTCCATCTCTTTAGGAAGCTGAGCAAGAACTCGCTTTCAACAGTGCTCTTTCTGTGTCCTGGCAGCATCTCATACAAAGGCAGCTGATATGCCATTTCTTTTCAGTGCTTAACTCGCAGATTTGGAACTTCTGCTCCTGCCACATTTCCAGCTTGCCAACCCGGCTCAGACGAAATGTCTACATCTTCCCCTTCAGCAACGAGGACGAGGCCCAGATGACTGTGCTTCCGCATGCTTAGCAGGAGCACACGATAGGCTTTTTACAAACCGCCATTGTGCACTGGGTCAGAGAGTGTCAGAATGCACCTATGTCAGAAAGGGCCCTTTGCTCTCAGACGTGCCCTCCATTGCTCTATAGGTGGAAGGCACAAAGCACTGCCTCCATCCTTCAATTGGAGACAAGCCAGCACCTGTCCTGCTTCCAGCTCTTTAGGAAGCTGGGAAAACACTCGCATTCCACAGTGCTCTTTCAGCGTTCTGGGAAAGTCTCATACAAAGGCAGCTGAACACCGTGTCTTTTCAGCCCTTAACTCACCAATCTGCAACATCTGCTTCTGCCGCATTTCCACCTTGCCAACACGGCTCAGACAAAATGCCTACAACTTCCCCTTGAGCAATGGGGATGAGGCCCATAGGATTGTGGTTCCACATGCTGAGGAGGAGAGAGACAATAGGCTTTTAACGAACCACGAAGTGCAACGGTTGCGAGAGTGTCAGAAAGCACCAATGGCAGAAAGACCCCTTTACTCTCAGCCGCACCCTCCATTGCTGTATAGGTGGAAGGCACAAATCACTGCCTCCATCCTTCAATGGGAGACAAGCCATAAACTGTCTTGCCTCCAGCTCTTTAGGAAGCTGGGAAAGAACTCGCTTTCCACAGTGCTGTTACAGCATGCGAGGAAACTCTCATACAGAGGCAGCTCAAACGCCATTTCTTCCCAGTGCTTAACTGCCCGCTTTAGGACTTCCGCCTCTGTCACAGGTCCACCTTGCCAACCCGGCTCAGGCGAAATGCCTACATCTTCACCTTAAGCAACGGGGACGAGGCACAGACGACTGTGCTTCCGCATGCTTAGCAGGAGCAGACAATAGGCTTTGTACAAACCGCAATTGTGCACTGGGTCAGAGAGTGTAAGAATGCACCTATGTCAGAAAGGGCCCTTTGCTCTCAGCCGTGCCCTCCATTGCTCTAGAGGTGGAAGGCACAAAGCACTGCCTCCATCCTTCAATGGGAGACAAGCCATAAACTGTCTTGCCTCCAGCTCTTTAGGAAGCTGGGAAAGAACTCGCTTTCCACAGTCCTGTTACAGCAGACCGGGGAACTTCTCATACAAAGGCAGCTCAAATGGCATTTCTTCTCAGCCCTTAACTCGCAGCTTAGGACTCCTGCTTCTGCCGCAATTCCACCTTGCCAACCCGGCTCAGACGAAATGCCTACATCTTCCCCTGAAGCAACTGGGCTGAGTCCCAAATGATTGAGCGTCCACGTGCTTAAGAGGCGATAGACTGCACGCCTTTTTCCAACCACCATTGTGCACTGCTGGAGAGAGTGTCGGAAAGCAGCTATGTCAGAAAGACCCCTTTGCTCTCAGCCCTGCCCTTCATTGCTCTAGGCGTGGAATGCACAAGGCACTGGATCCATCCTTCAATTGGAGGCAAGCCAGCAACTGTCCTGCTTCCAGCTCTTTAGGAAGCTGGGAAAGCACTCACATTCCACAGTGCTCTTACAGCGTCCTGGGAACGTCTCATACAAAGGCATCTTAACACCGTGTCTTTTCAGCCCTTAACTCACCAACCTGCAACATCTGCTTCTGCCGCATTTCCACCTTGCCAACCCGGCTCAGACGAAATGCCTACATCTTCCCCTGAAGCAACTGTGCTGATTCCCAAATGATTGAGCATCCACATGCTTAGGAGGCGATAAACTGCATGCCTTTTTCCAACCACCATTTTACACCTTTTAGAGAACGTCGGAAAGCAACTATGTCAGAAAGGCCCCTTTGCTCTCAGCCATGCCCTCCATTGCTCTCGAGGTGGAAGGCACAAGGCACTCGTTCTGGATCCACCCCTCAATGGGAGACAAACCACATCTTGGCCTGCTTCCAGCTCTTTAGGAATTGGAGAAAAATCTCCCTTTCCACAGTGCTCTTACAGCGTCCTGGGAACATCTCATACAAAGGAGGCTGAACGCCGTTTCTCTTCAGCACTTCACTCGCCAGTCTGGGACATCTGCATCCTTCACGTTTCCACCTTGCCTACCCGGCTCAGACGAAATGCCTACATCTTCCCCTTGAGCAATGGGGATGAGGCCCATAGGATTGTGGTTCCACATGCTGAGGAGGAGAGAGACAATAGGGTTTTAACTAACCACGAAGTGCAATGGTTGGGAGAGTGTCAGAAAGCACCAATATCAGAAAGACCCCTTTACTCTCAGCCGCGCCCTCCATTGCTGTATAGGTGGAAGGCACAAAGCACTGCCTCCCTCCTTCAAGGGGAGACAAGCCATAAACTGTCTTGCCTCCAGCTCTTTAGGAAGCTGGGAAAGAACTCACTTTCCACAGTGCTCTTACAGCATACGAGGAAACTCTCATGCAGAGGCAGCTCAAACGCCATTTCTTCCCTGTGCTTAACTGGCCGCTTTAGGACTTCCGCTTCTGCCACCGTTCCACCTTGCCAACCCGGCTCAGACGAAATGCCTACATCTTCCCCTTATGCAACGGGGGCGAAGCCCACATTATTGTGCTGCCCCATGCTTCCCAGAAGCAGACAATAGGCTTTTTACAAACCGCCATTGTGCACTCGGTCAGAGAGTGTCAGAATGCACCTATGTCAGAAAGGGCCCTTTGCTCTCAGCCGTGCCCTCCATTGCTCTAGAGGTGGAAGGCACAAAGCACTGCCTCCATCCTTCAATTGGAGACAAGCCACAAACTGTCTTGCCTCCAGCTCTTTAGGAAGCTGACAAACAACTCGCTTTCAACAGTCCTGATACAGCAGACAGGGGAACTTCTCATACTAAGGCAGCTCCAATGGCATTTCTTCCCAGCCCTTAACTCGCAGCTTTAGGACTCCTGCTTCTGCCACAATTCCACCTTGCCAACCCGGCTCAGACGTAATGCCTACATCTTCCCCTGAAGCAACTGGGCTGAGTCCCAAATGATTGAGCGTCCATGTGCTTAGGAGGCGATGGACTGCACGCCTTTTTCCAACCACCCTTGTGCACTTCTGGAGAGAGTGTCGGAAAGCAGCTATGTCAGAAAGACCCCTTTGCTCTCTGCCGTGCCCTTAATTGCTCTAGACGTGGAATGCACAAAGCACTGGCTCCCCCCCTCAAGGGGCGACATGCCACAGACCATCTTCCTTCCATCTCTTTGGGAAGCTGAGCCAGAACTCGCTTTCAACAGTGCTCTTTCTGTGTCCTGGCAACATCTCATACAAAGGCAGCTGATATGCCATTTCTTTTCAGCACTTAACTCGCAGATTTGGAACTTCTGCTCCTGCCACATTTCCAGGTTGCCAACCCGGCACAGACGAAATGTCTACATCTTCCCCTTCAGCAACGGGGACGAGGCCCAGATGACTGTGCTTCCGCATGCCTAGCAGGAGCAGACAATAGGCTTTCTACAAACCGCCATTGTGCACTGGGTCACAGAGTGTCAGAATGCACCTATGTCAGAAAGGGCCCTTTGCTCTCAGCCGTGCCCTCCATTGCTCTAGAGGTGGAAGGCACAAAGCACTGCCTCCATCCTTCAATTGGAGACAAGCCAGCAACTGTCCTGCTTCCAGCTCTTTAGGAAGCTGGGAAAGCACTCGCATTCCACAGTGCTCTTACAGAGTCCTGGGAACGTCTCATAGAAAAGCAGCTGAACACCGTATCTTTCCAGCCCTTAACTCACCAATCTGCATCATCTGCTTCTGCCGCATTTCCACCTTGCCATCCCGGCTCAGACGAAATGCCTACATCTTCCCCTCAAGCAACTGTGCTGATTCCCAAATGATTGAGCATCCACATGCTTAGGAGGCGATAAACTGCATGCCTTTTTCCAACCACCATTTTACACTGCTTAGAGAGCGTCGGAAAGCAGCTATGTCAGAAAGGCACCTTTGCTCTCAGCCATGCCCTCCATTGCTCTCAAGGTGGAAGGCACATGGCACTGGTTCTGGATCCACCCCTCAATGGGAGACAAACCACATCTTGTCCTGCTTCCAGCTCGTTAGGAAGTGGAGAAGAAACTCCCTTTCCACAGTGCTCTTACAGCGTCCTGGGAACATCTCATACAAAGGAGGCTGAACGCCGTTTCTTTTCAGCTCTTCACTCGCCAGTCTGGAACATCTGCATCCTGCACGTTTCCACCTTGCCAACCCGGCTCAGACGAAATGCCTACATCTTCCCCTTGAGCAATGGGGATGAGGCCCATAGGATTGTGGTTCCACATGCTGAGGAGGAGAGAGACAATAGGCTTTTAATTAACCACGAAGTGCAACGGTTGGGAGAGTGTCAGAAAGCACCAATGGCAGAAAGACCCCTTTACTCTCAGCTGCACCCTCCATTGCCCTAGAGGTTGAAGGCACAAAGCACTGCCTCCATCCTTCAGTCGGAGACAACTCATAAACTGTCATGCCTCCAGCTCTTTAAGAAGCTGGGAAAGAACTCGCTATCCACAGTGCAGTTACAGTGTACGATGAAACACTCATACAGAGGCAGCTCAAAC
Source organism: Equus caballus (assembly GCF_041296265.1). Taxonomy (NCBI): domain Eukaryota; kingdom Metazoa; phylum Chordata; class Mammalia; order Perissodactyla; family Equidae; genus Equus; species Equus caballus. The sequence goes on along the minus strand of NC_091700.1, from coordinate 7,427,460 downwards.
GCCATTTCTTCCCAGTGCTTCACTGTCCACTTTAGGACTTCCGCTTCTGCCACAGTTCCACCTTGCCAAATCGGCTCAGACGAAATGCCTACATCTTCCCCGTAAGCAACGGGGGCGAAGCCCACATGATTGTGCTGCCACATGCTTAGCAGGAGCAGACAATAGGCTTTTTACAAACCGCCATTGTGCACTGGGTCAGAGAGTGTCAGAATGCACCTATGTCAGAAAGGGCCCTTTGCTCTCAGCCGTGCCCTCCATTGCTCTAGAGGTGGAAGGCAGAAAGCACTGCATCCATCCTTCAATTGGAGACAAGCCATAAACTGTCTTGCCTCCAGCTCTTTAGGAAGCTGACAAGCAACTCGCTTTCCATAGTCCTGTTACAGCAGACTGGGGAACTTCTCATACAAAGGCAGCTCAAATGGCATTTCTTACCAGCCCTTAACTCGCAGCTTTAGGACTCCTGATTCTTCCGCAATTCCACCTGGCGAACCCGGCTCAGATGAAATGCCTACATCTTCCTCTGAAGCAACTGGGCTGAGTCCCAAATGATTGAGCGTCCACGTGCTTAGGAGGCGATAGACTGCAAGCCTTTTTCCAACCACCATTGTGCACTGCTGGAGAGAGCGTCGGAAAGCAGCTATGTCAGAAAGACCCCTTTGCTCTCAGCCGTGCCCTTCATTGCTCTAGACGTGGAATGCACAATGCACTGGCTCCCGCCCTCAAGGGGCGACAAGCCACAGACCATCTTCCTTCCATCTCTTTAGGAAGCTGAGCAAGAACTCACTTTCAACAGTGCTCTGTCTGTGTCCTGGCAACATCTCATACAAAGGCACCTGATATGCCATTTCTTTTCAGCGCTAAACTCGAAGATTTGGAACTTGTGCTCCTGCCACATTTCCAGGTTGCCAACCCGTCTCAGACGAAATGTCTACATCTTCCCCTCCAGCAACAGGGACAAGGCCCAGATGACTGTGCTTCCGCATGCTTAGCAGGAGCAGACAATAGGCTTTTTACAAACCGCCATTGTGCACTGGGTCAGAGAGTTTCAGAATGCACCTATGTCAGAAAGGGCCCTTTGCTCTCAGACGTGCCCTCCATTGCTCTAGAGGTGGAAGGCACAAAGCACTGCCTCCATCCTTCAATTGGAGACAAGCAAGCAACTGTCCTGCTTCCAGCTCTTTAGGAAGCTGGGAAAGCACTCGCATTCCACAGAGCTGTTACAGCATCCTGGGAACGTCTCATACAAAGGCAGCTGAACACCGTGTCTTTTCAGCCCTTAACTCACCAATCTGCAACATCTGCTTCTGCCGCATTTCCACCTTCCAACCCGGCTCAGACGAAATGCCTAAATCTTCCCCTGAAGCGACTGTGCTGATTCCCAAATGATTGAGCATCCACATGCTTAGGAGGCGATAAACTGCATGCCTTTTTCCAACCACCATTTTACACTGCTCAGAGAGCGTCGGAAAGCATCTATGTCAGAATGGCCCCTTTGCTCTCAGCCATGCCCTCCATTGCTCTCAAGGTGGAAGGCACTAGGCACTGGTTCTGGATCGACCCCTCAATTGGAGACAAACCACATCGTGTCCTGCTTCCAGCTCTTTAGGAATTGGAGAAAAATCTCCCTTTCCACAGTGCTCTCACAGCGTCCTGGGAACATCTCATACAAAGGAGGCTGAATGCCGTTTCTTTTCAGCACTTCACTCGCCAGTCGGGTCATCAGCATTCTGCACGTTTCCACATTGCCAACCCGGCTCAGACGAAATGCCTACATCTTCCCCTTTAGCAATGGGGATGAGGCCCATAGGATTGTGGTTCCACATGCTGAGGAGGAGAGAGACAATAGGCTTTTAACTAACCACGAAGTGCAACGGTTGGGAGAGTGTCAGAAGGCACAAATGGCAGAAACACCCCTTTACTCTCCGCCGCGCCCTCCATTGCTGTAGAGGTGGAAGGCAAAAAGCACTGCCTCCATCCTTCAATGGGACACAAGCCATAAACAGTCTTGCCTCCAGCTCTTTAGGAAGCTGGGAAAGAACTCGCTGTACACAGTGCTGTTACAGCATACGAGGAAACTCTCATACAGAGGCAGCTCAAACGCCATTTCTTCCCAGTGCTTAACTGGCCGCTTTAGGACTTCCACTTCTGCCACAGTTCCACCTTGCCAACCCGGCTCAGACGAAATACCTACATCTTCCCCTTCAGCAACGGCGGCGAAGCCCACATTATTGTGCTGGCACATGCTTAGCAGGAGCAGACAATAGGCTTTTTACAAACCGCCCTTGTGCACTGGGTCAGAGAGTGTCAAATGCACCTATGTCAGAAAGGGCCCTTTGCTCTCAGCCGTGCCCTCCATTGCTCTAGAGGTGGAAGGCATAAAGCACTGCCTCCATCCTTCAATTGGAGACAAGCCAGCAACTTGCCTGCCTCCAGCTCTTTAAGAAGCTGACAAACAACTCGCTTTCCACAGTCCTGTTACAGCAGACCGGGGAAATTCTCATACAAAGTCTGCTCAAATGGCATTTCTTCCCAGCCCTTAACTCGCAGCTTAGGACTCCTGCTTCTGCCGCAATTCCACCTTGCCAACCCGGCTCAGACGAAATGCCTACATCTTCCCCTGAAGCAACTGGGCTGAGTCCCAAATGATTGAGCGTCCACGTGCTTAGGAGGCGATAGACTGCACGCCTTTTTCCAACCACCATTGCGCACTGCTGGAGAGAGTGTCGGAAAGCAGTTATGTCAGAAAGACCCCTTTGCTCTCAGCCCTGCCCTTCATTGCTCTAGGCGTGGAATGCACAAGGCACTGGCTCCATCCTTGAATTGGAGACAAGCCAGCACCTGTCCTGCTTCCAGCTCTTTAGGAAGCTGGGAAAGCACTCGCATTCCACAGTGCTCTTACAGCGTCCTGGGAACGTCTCATACAAAGGCAGCTGAACACCGTGTCTTTTCAGCCCTTAACTCACCAATCTGCAACATCTGCTTCTGCCGCATTTCCACCTTGCCAACCCGGCTCAGATGAAATGCCTACATCTTCCCCTGAAGCAACTGTGCTGATTCCCAAATGATTGAGCATCCACATGCTTAGGAGGCGATAAACTGCATGCCTTTTTCCAACCACCATTTTACACCTTTTAGAGAGCGTCGGAAAGCAACTATGTCAGAAAGGCCCCTTTGCTCTCAGCCATGCCCTCCATTGCTCTCGAGGTGGAAGGCACAAGGCACTCGTTCTGGATCCACCCCTCAATGGGAGACAAACCACATCTTGGCCTGCTTCCAGCTCTTTAGGAAGTGGAGAAAAATCTCCCTTTCCACAGTGCTCTTACAGCGTCCTGGGAACATCTCATACAAAGGAGGCTGAACGCCGTTTCTCTTCAGCACTTCACTCGCCAGTCTGGGACATCTGCATCCTGCACGTTTCCACCTTGCCAACCCGGCTCAGACGAAATGACTACATATTCCCCTTGAGCAATGGGGATGAGGCCCATAGGATTGTGGTTCCACATGCTGAGGAGGAGAGAGGCAATAGGCTTTTAACTAACCACGAAGTGCAATGGTTGGGAGAGTGTCAGAAAGCAACAATATCAGAAAGACCCCTTTACTCTCAGCCGCGCCCTCCATTGCTGTAGAGGTGGAAGGCACAAAGCACTGCCTCCCTCCTTCAAGGGGAGACAAGCCATAAACTGTCTTGCCTCCAGCTCTTTAGGAAGCTGGGAAAGAACTCACTTTCCACAGTGCTCTTACAGCATACGAGGAAACTCTCATGCAGAGGCAGCTCAAACGCCATTTCTTCCCTGTGCTTAACTGGCCGCTTTAGGACTTCCGCTTCTGCCACCGTTCCACCTTGCCAACCCGGCTCAGACGAAATGCCTACATCTTCCCCTTATGCAACGGGGGCGAAGCCCACATTATTGTGCTGCCCCATGCTTCGCATAAGCAGACAATAGGCTTTTTACAAACCGCCATTGTGCACTGGGTCAGAGAGTGTCAGAATGCACCTATGTCAGAAAGGGCCCTTTGCTCTCAGCCGTGCCCTCCATTGCTCTAGAGGTGGAAGGCACAAAGCACTGCCTCCATCCTACAATTGGAGACAAGCCACAAACTGTCTTGCCTCCAGCTCTTTAGGAAGCTGACAAACAACTCGCTTTCAACAGTCCTGATACAGCAGACAGGGGAACTTCTCATACTAAGGCAGCTCAAATGGCATTTCTTCCCAGCCCTTAACTCGCAGCTTTAGGACTCCCGCTTCTGCCACAATTCCACCTTGCCAACCCGGCTCAGACGTAATGCCTACATCTTCCCCTGAAGCAACTGGGCTGAGTCCCAAATGATTGAGCGTCCATGTGCTTAGGAGGCGATGGACTGCACGCCTTTTTCCAACCACCATTGTGCACTGCTGGAGAGAGTGTCGGAAAGCAGCTATGTCAGAAAGACCCCTTTGCTCTCTGCCGTGCCCTTCATTGCTCTAGACGTGGAATGCACAAAGCACTGGCTCCCCCCCTCAAAAGGCGACATGCCACAGACCATCTTCCTTCCATCTCTTTGGGAAGCTGAGCCAGAACTCGCTTTCAACAGTGCTCTTTCTGTGTCCTGGCAACATCTCATACAAAGGCAGCTGATATGCCATTTCTTTTCAGCACTTAACTCGCAGATTTGGAACTTCTGCTCCTGCCACATTTCCAGGTTGCCAACCCGGATCATACGAAATGTCTACATCTTCCCCATCAGCAACGGTGACGAGGTCCATATGACTGTGCTTCCGCATGCTTAGCAGGAGCAGACAATAGGCTTTTTACAAACCGCCATTGTGCACTGGGTCAGAGAGTGTCAGAATGCACCTATGTCAGAAAGGGCCCTTTGCTCTCAGCCGTGCCCTCCGTTGCCCTTAGAGGTGGAAGGCACAAAGCACTGCCTCCATCCTTAAATTGGATACAAGCCAGCAACTGTCCTGCTTCCAGCTCTATAGGAAGCTGGGAAAGCACTCGCATTCCACAGTGCTCTTGCAGCGTCCTGGGAACGTCTCATACAAAGGCAGCTGAACACCGTGTCTTTTCAGCCTTTAACTCACCAATCTGCTACATCTGCTTCTGCCGCATTTCCACCTTGCCAACCCGGCTCAGACAAAATGCCTACATCTTCCCCTTAAGCTACGGGGGCCAAGCCCACATGACTGTGCTTCCCCATGCTTAGCAGGAGCAGACAATAGGCTTTGTACAAACCGCCATTGTGCACTGGGTCAGAGAGTGTCAGAATGCACCTATGTCAGAAAGGGCCCTTTGCTCTCAGCCGTGCCCTCCATTGCTCTAGAGGTGGAAGGCACAAAGCACTGCCTCCATCCTTCAATTGGAGACAAGCCATAAACTGTCTTGCCTCCAGCTCTTTAGGAAGCTGACAAACAACTCGCTTTCCACAGTCCTGTTACAGCAGACCGGGGAACTTCTCATACAAAGGCAGCTCAAATGGCATTTCTTCCCAGCCCTTAACTCGCAGCTTAGGACTCCTGCTTCTGCCGCAATTCCACCTTGCCAACCCGGCTCAGACGACATGCCTACATCTTCCCCTGAAGCAACTGGGCTGAGTCCCCAATGATTTAGCGTCCACGTGCTTAGGAGGCGATGGACTGCACGCGTTTTTGCAACCACCATTGCGCACTGCTGGAGAGAGTGTCGGAAAGCAGCTATGTCAGAAAGACAGCTTTGCTCTCAGCCGTGCCCTTCATTGCTCTAGACGTGGAATGCACAAGGCACTGGCTCCCCCCTCAAGGGGTGACAATCCAGAGACCATCTTCCTTCCATCTCTTTAGGAAGCTGAGCAAGAACTCGCTTTCAACAGTGCTCTTTCTTTGTCCTGGCAACATCTCATACAAAGGCAGCTGATATGCCATTTCTTTTCAGCGCTTAACTCGCAGATTTGGAACTTCTGCTCCTGCCACATTTCCACCTTGCCAACCCTGCACAGACGAAATGTCTACATCTTCCCCTTCAGCAACGGGGACGAGGCCCAGATGACTGTGCTTCCGCATGCTTAGCAGGAGCAGACAATAGGCTTTTTACAAACCGCCATTGTGCAATGGGCCAGAGAGTGTCAGAATGCACCTATGTCAGAAAGGGCCCTTTGCTCTCAGCCGTGCCCTCCATTGCTCTAGAGGTGGAAGGCACAAAGCACTGCCTCCATCCTTCAATTGGCGACAAGCCAGCAACTGGCCTGCTTCCAGCTCTTTGGGAAGCTGGGAAAGCACTCGCATTCCACAGAGCTGTTACAGCATCCTGGGTACGTCTCATACAAAGGCAGCTGGACACCGTGTCTTTTCAGCCCTTAACTCACCAATCTGCAACATCTGCTTCTGCCGCATTTCCACCTTGCCAACCCGGCTCAGACGAAATGCCTACATCTTCCCCTGAAGCGACTGTGCTGATTCCCAAATGATAGAGCATCCACATGCTTAGGAGGTGATAAACTGCATGCCTTTTTCCAACCACCATTTTACACTGCTTAGAGAGCGTCGGAAAGCAGCTATGTCAGAAAGGCCCCTTTGCTCTCAGCCATGCCCTCCATTGCTCTCGAGGTGCAAGGCACAAGGCACTGGTTCTGGATCCACCCCTCAATGGGAGACAAACCACATCTTGGCCTGCTTCCAGCTCTTTAGTAAGTGGAGAAAAAACTCCCTTTCCACAGTGCTCTTATAGCGTCCTTGGAACGTCTCATACAAAGGAGGCTGAACGCCGTTTCTTTTCATCACTTCACTCGCCAGTCTGGGACATCTGCATCCTGCACGTTTCCTCCTTGCCAACCCGGCTCAGGCGAAATGCCTACATCTTCCCCTTGAGCAATGGGGATGAGGCCCATAGGATTGTGGTTCCACATTCTGAGGAGGAGAGAGACAATAGGCTTTTAACTAACCACTAAGTGCAATGGTTGGGATAGTGTCAGAAAGCACCAATGGCAGAAAGACCGCTTTACTCTCAGCCACGCCCTCCATTGCTGTAGAGGTGGAAGGCACAAAGCACTGCCTCCATCCTTCAATGGGAGACAAGCCATAAACTGCCTTGCCTCCAGCTCTTTAGGAAGCTGGGAAAGAACTCGCTTTCCACAGTGCTGTTACAGCATACGAGGAAACTCTCACACAGAGGCAGCTCAAAGGCCATTTCTTCCCAGTGCTTAACAGGCCGCTTTAGGACTTCCGCTTCTTCCACAGTCCCACCTTGCCAACCCGGCACAGACGAAATGCCTACATCTTCCCCTTAAGCAACGGGGGCGAAGCCCACATGATTGTGCTGCCACATGCTTAGCAGGAGCAGACAATAGGCTTTTTACAAACCGCCATTGTGCACTGGGTCAGAGAGTGTAAGAATGCACCTATGTCAGAAAGGGCCCTTTGCTCTCAGCCGTGCACTCCATTGCTCTAGAGGTGGAAGGCACAAAGCACTGCCTCCATCCTTCAATTGGAGACAAGCCATAAACTGTCTTGCCTCCAGCTCTTTAGGAAGCTGACAAACGACTCGCTTTCCACAGTCCTGTTACAGCAGACCGTTGAACTTCTCATACAAAGGCAGCTCAAATGGCATTTCTTCCCATCCCTTAACTCGCAGCTTAGGACTCCTGCTTCTGCCGCAATTCCACCTTGCCAACCCGGCTCAGACGAAATGCCTACATCTTCCCCTGAAGCAACTGGGCTGAGTCCCAAATGATTGAGCGTCCACGTGCTTAGGAGGCGATAGACTGCACGCCTTTTTCCAACCACCATTTTGCACTGCTTTAGAGAGTGTCGGAAAGCAGCTATTTCAGAAAGACCCCTTGGTCTCAGCCGTGCCCTTCATTGCTCTAGACGTGGAATGCACAATGCACTGGCCCCCCCCTCAAGGGGCGACAAGCCACAGACCATCTTCCTTCCATCTCTTTAGGAAGCTGAGCAAGAACTCGCTTTCAACAGTGCTCTTTCTGTGTCCTGGCAACATCTCATACACAGGCAGCTGATATGCCATTTCTTTTCAGCGCTTAACTCGCAGATTTGGAACTTCTGCTCCTGCCACATTTCCACCTTGCCAACCCGGCTCAGACGAAATGTCTACATCTTCCCCTTCAGCAACGGGGACGAGGCCCAGATGACTGTGCTTCCGCATGCTTAGCAGGAGCAGACAATAGGCTTTTTACAAACCGCCATTGTGCACTGGGTCAGAGAGTGTCAGAATGCACCTATGTCAGAAAGGGCCCTTTGCTCTCAGCCGTGCCCTCCATTGCTCTAGAGGTGGAAGGCACAAAGCACTGCCTCCATCCTTCAATTGGAGACAAGCCAGCAACTGTCCTGCTTCCAGCTCTTTAGGAAGTTGGCAAAGCACTCGCATTCCACAGTGCTCTTACAGCGTCCTGGGAACGTCTCATACAAAGGCAGCTGAACACCGTGTCTTTTACAGCCCTTCACTCACCAATCTGCAACATCTGCTTCTGCCGCATTTCCACCTTGCCAACCCGGCTCAGACGAAATGCCTACATCTTCCCCTGAAGCGACTGTGCTGATTCCCAAATGATTGAGCATCCACATGCTTAGGAGGCGATAAACTGCATGCCTTTTTCCAACCACCATTTTACACTGCTTAGACAGCGTCGGAAAGCAGCTATGTCAGAAAGGCCCCTTTGCTCTCAGCCATGCCCTCCATTGCTCTCGAGGTGGAAGGAACAAGGCACTGGTTCTGGATCCACCCTCAATGGGAGACAAAGCACATCTTGTGCTATCTCAGGCTCTTTAGTAAGTGGAGAAAAATCTCCCTTTCCACAGTGCTCTTACAGCGTCCAGGGAACATCTCATACAAAGGAGGCTGAACGCCGTTTCTTTTCAGCACTTCACTCGCCAGTCTCGGACATCTGCATCCTGCACGTTTCCACCTTGCCAACCCGTATCAGACGAAATGCCTACGTCTTCCCCTTGAGCAATGGGGATGAGGCCCATAGGATTGTGGTTCCACATGCTGACGAGGAGAGAGACAATGGGCTTTTAACTAACCACGAAGTGCAACGGTTGGGAGAGTGTCAGAAAGCACCAATGGCAGAAAGGCCCCTTTACTATCAGCCGCGCCCTCCATTGCTGTAGAGGTGGAAGGCACAAAGCACTGCCTCCATAATTCAATGGCAGACAAGCCATAAACTGTCTTGCCTCCAGCTCTTTAGGAATCTGACAAAAAACTCGGTTTCCACAGTGCTGTTACAGCATACTAGGAAACTCTCATACAGAGGCCGCTCAAACGCCATTTCTTCCCAGTGCTTAACTGGCCTCTTTAGGACTTCCGCTTCTGCCACAGTTCCACCTTGCCAACCCGGCTCAGACGAAATGCCTACATCTTCCCCTTAAGCAACGGGAGTGAAGCCCACATGATTGTGCTTCCACATGCTTTCCAGGAGTAGAGAATAGGCTTTTTACAAACCGCCATTGTGCACTGGATCAAAGAGTGTCAGAATGCACCTATGTCAGAAGGGGTCCTTTGCTCTCAGCCATGCCCTCCATTGCTCTAGAGGTGGAAGGCACAAAGCACTGCCTCCATCCTCCAATTGGAGACAAGCCATAAACTGTCTTGCCTCCAGCTCTTTAGGAAGCTGACAAACAACTCGCTTTCCACAGTCCTGTTACAGCAGACCGGTTAAATTCTCATACAAAGGCTGCTCAAATGGCATTTCTTCCCAGGCATTAACTCGCAGCTTAGGACTCCTGCTTCTGCCGCAATTCCACCTTGCCATCCCGGCTCAGACGAAATGCCTACATCTTCCCCTGAAGCAACTGGGCTGAGTCCCAAATGATTGAGCGTCCACGTGCTTAGGAGGCGATAGACTGCACGCCTTTTTCCAACCACCATTGTGCACTGCTGAAGAGAGTGTCGGAAAGCAGTTATGTCAGAAAGACCCCTTTGCTCTCAGCCCTGCCCTTCATTGATCTAGGCGTGGAATGCACAAGGCACTGGCTCCCCCCCTCAGGGGGCGACAAGCCACAGACCATCTTCCATCCATCTCTTTAGGAAGCTGAGCAAGAACTCGCTTTCAACAGTGCTCTTTCTGTGTCCTGGCAACATCTCATACAAAGGCAGCTGATATGCCATTTCTTTTCAGCGCTTAACTCGCAGATTTGGAACTTCTGTTCCTGCCACATTTCCACCTTGTCAACCCAGCTCAGACGAAATGTCTACATCTTCCCCTTCAGCAACGGGGACTAGGTCCAGATGACTGTGCTTCCGCATGCTTAGCAGGAGCAGACAATAGGCTTTTTACAAACCGCCATTGTGCACTGGGCCAGAGAGTGTCAGAATGCACCTATGTCAGAAAGGGCCCTTTGCACTCAGCCGTGCCCTCCATTGCTCTAGAGGTGGAAGGCACAAAGCACGTGCCAATGACCCCGGAAGCACCTGCCGAGCACGCCGGAACCACCTGCTCGACTCGCCAGAACCACCTGCCGGACACGCAAAAATCACCTGCCGGCTACGCCACAACCAGTCGGGGAACACTTCGGAATCACCTGCTGGGCTTGCTGGAACCACCTGCCGGTCATGCCAAAATCACCTGCCAACTACGCCAGTACCACTTGGGGGACACTGTGGAAACACATGTCGGGCCGGCCGGAACCACATCTCAGACGTGCCAGAACCATGTGCATGAGATGCTGGAACCACACCCCGATCAGACGGAAAGCACCTGCCAGACCCGTCTGAACAACCTGCCGAGCACTCCGTAGCCACCTGCTCGACTCGCCGGAACCACCTACCTGACATGCCCAAATCACCATCCGGGTATGCCAGAACCACTTGGCGGACACTCCGGAATCATCTGCCTTACATGCCGGAACCAGCTCTCAGACACACCAGAACGACGTGGCGGACACGCCGGAATCACCTACCGGACAGACCGGAACCACCTGCCGAGCATGCCGGAGCCACCTGTTCGACTCGCTGGAACCACCTGCCGGACAGGCCAATATCAACTGCTGGCTATGCCAGAACCACCTGGGGGACGGTCCGGAATCACCTGCCAGCCATGGCGGAATCACCTCTCAGACGTACCAGAACCACCTGCCGGAGAAGCTGGAAACACGTTGTGGACAGTCTGGAACCACCTGCCGGCCAAGCCTGAACCACCTGCCAAGCACAACGGAACAACATGCCAGACACGCCAAAATCCCCTTGCGTGTTATGCCAGAACCACTAGGAGGACTCAATGGGATGACCTGCCGGGAATGCCGGAACCACCTCTCAGACGTGCCAGAACCACCTGCCGGAGAAGCTGGAAACACGTCCTGGACAGACTGGAACCACGTGACGGCCATGCCTAAACCACCTGCCGAGCACTGCGGAACCACCTGCTGGACACGCGAAAATCACCTGCGGGCTACGCCAGAACCACTTGGGCGACTCTCCGACATGACCTGCCGGGCATGTTGGAACCACCACTCAGACGTGCCAGAAGCACGTGGCGGACAGTCCGGAATCACCTGTTGGGCATACGCAATCACCTCTGACACGTACCAGAACCACGTGCCGTGCACGCCGGAACCACCTACCGGACAGACCGGAATCAACTTTTGGGCATGCCGGAACCACCAGTCAGATGTGCCAGAAACACGTGCCGGAGACGCCAGAAGCACCTGCCGAGCACGTCGCAACCACCTGCTCAACTCGCCTGAACCACCTGCCGGACACGCCAAAATCACCTGCCCGCTACACCAGCACCACTTCGGGGACAAGCCGGAATCACGTGAGGGGCATGCCGGCACAGCCTCTCAGACTGAACCTCGTGCCGGACACCACAGAACCACCTGCCGGAAAGACCGGAACCACCTGCCGGACACGCCGGTACCACCGGCTCGACCCGACGGAACGACCGCTGGACATGCAAACTCACCTGCCGGCTACGCCGGAAACACTTGGCGAACACTCCGGAATCACCTGCCGGGCATGCCGGAACCACCTCTCAGATATGCCAGAACCACGTGCCAATGACCCCGGAAGCACCTGCCGAGCACGCCGGAACCACCTGCTCGACTCGCCAGAACCACCTGCCGGACACGCAAAAATCACCTGCCGGCTACGCCACAACCAGTCGGGGAACACTTCGGAATCACCTGCCGGGCTTGCTGGAACCACCTGCCGGTCATGCCAAAATCACCTGCCAACTACGCCAGTACCACTTGGCGGACACTGTGGAAACACCTGTCGGGCCGGCCGGAACCACATCTCAGACGTGCCAGAACCATGTGCATGAGATGCTGGAACCACACCCCGAACAGACGGAAAACACCTGCCAGACCCGTCTGAACAACCTGCCGAGCACGCCGGAGCCACCTGCTCGACTCGCCGGAACCACCTACCTGACATACCCAAATCACCAGCCGGGTATGCCAGAACCACTTGGCGCACACTCCGGAATCATCTGCCGGACATGCCGGAACCAGCTCTCAGACAGAGCAGAACCACGTGCCGGAGACACCGGAAGCACCTGCCGAGCATGCCGGAGCCACCAGCTCGACTCGCCAGAAACACCTGCCGGACACGCCAAAATCACCTGCCGGGTACGCCAGAACCACCTGGCGGACACTCCGAAATCACCTGTCGCGCATGCTGGAACCACCTCTCAGACGTGCCGGAAGCACGTGCCGGACACGCCGGAATCACCTACCGGACAGACCGGAACCACCTGACGAGCACGCCGGAGCCAGCTGTTCGAGTCGCTGCAACCACCTGCCGGACAGGCCAATATCAACTGCTGGCTATGCCAGAACCACCTGGGGGACGGTCCGGAATCACCTGCCAGCCATGGCGGAACCACCTCTCAGACGTACCAGAACCACCTGCCGGAGAAGCTGGAAACACGTCCTGGACAGTCTGGAACCACCTGCCGGCCAAGCCTGAACCACCTGCCAAGCACAACGGAACAACCTGCCAGACACGCCAAAATCACCTGCGTGTTATGCCAGGACCACTTGGAGGACTCAATGGGCTGACCTGCCGGGCATGCCGGAACCACCTCTCAGACGTGCCAGAACCATGTGGCGGACAGTCCGGAATCACCTGTTGGGCATGCGCAACCACCTCTGAGACGTACCAGAACCACATGCCGTGCAGGCTGGAACCACCTACCGGACAGACCGGAATCACCTTTCGGGCATGCCGGAACCACCTGTCAGATGTGCCAGAAACACGTGCCGGAGACGCCGGAAGCACCTGCCAAGCACGTTGGAACCACCTGCTCAACTCGCCTGAACCACCTGCCGGACATGCCAAAATCACCTGCCGACTATGCCAGAACCACTTGGCGAACACTCCGGAATCACTTGCCGGGCATGCAGGAACCACCTCTCAGACATGCCAGAACCCCGTGCCAATGACCCCGGAAGCACCAGCCGAGCACGCCGGAACCACCTGCTCGACTCGCCAGAACCACCTGCCGATCACGCAAAAATCACCTGCCGGCTACGCCACAACCAGTTGGTGAACACTTTGGAATCACCTGCCAGGCTTGCTGGAACCACCTGCCGGTCATGCCAAAATCACCTGCCAACTACGCCAGAACCGCTTGGCGGACACTGCGGAAACACCTGTCGGGCCGGCTGGAACCACATCTCAGACGTGCCAGAAACGTGTTCATGAGATGCTGGAACCACACCCCGACCAGACGGATACCACCTGCCAGAACCGCCTGAACCAACTGCCGAGCACGCCGGAACCACCTGCTCGACTCACGGGTACCACCTCCCTGACACGCCAAAATCACCTGCTGGGTATGCCAGAACCACTTGGCGGACACTCCGGAATCATCTGCCGGACATGCCGGAACCAGCTCTCAGACACACCAGAACCAAGTGCCGGAGACGCCGGAAGCACCTGCCGAGCATGCCGGAGCCACCTGCTCGACTCGCCAGAAACACCTGCCGGACACGCCAAAATCACCTGCCGGGTACGCCAGAACCAGTTGGTGAACACTTTGGAATCACCTGCCAGGCTTGCTGGAACCACCTGCCGGTCATGCCAAAATCACCTGCCAACTACGCCAGAACCGCTTGGCGGACACTGCAGAAACACCTGTCGGGCCGGCTGGAACCACATCTCAGACGTGCCAGAACCATGTGGCGGACAGTCCGGAATAACCTGTTGGGCATACGCAACCACCTCTGACACGTACCAAAACCACGTGCCGTGCACGCCGGAAACACCTACCGGACAGACCGGAATCAACCTTTGGGCATGCCGGAACCACCAGTCAGATGTGCCAGAAACACGTGCTGGAGACGCCGGAAGCACCTGCCGAGCACGTCGCAACCACCTGCTCAACTCGCCTGAACCACCTGCCGGACACGCCAAAATCACCTGCCCGCTACACCAGCACCACTTCGGGGACAAGCTGGAATCACGTGAGGGGCATGCCGGCACAGCCTCTCAGACTGAACCTCGTGCCGGACACCACAGAACCACCTGCCGGACAGACCGGAACCACCTGCCGGACACGCCGGAACCACCGGCTCGACCCGCCGGAACGACTGCTGGACGTGCAAAATCACCTGCCGGCTACGCCGGAAACACTTGGCGAACACTCCGGAATCACCTGCCGGGCATGCCGGAACCACCTGTCAGATGTGCCAGAAACACGTGCCGGAGACGCCGGAAGCACCTGCCAAGCACGTTGTAACCACCTGCTCAACTCGCCTGAACCACCTGCCGGACGTGCCAAAATCACCTGCCGACTATGCCAGAACCACTTGGCGAACACTCCGGAATCACTTGCCGGGCATGCAGGAACCACCTCTCAGACATGCCAGAACCCCGTGCCAATGACCCCGGAAGCACCAGCCGAGCACGCCGGAACCTTCTGCTCGACTCGCCAGAACCACCTGCCGATCAAGCAAAAATCACCTGCCGGCTACGCCACAACCAGTTGGTGAACACTTTGGAATCACCTGCCAGGCTTGCTGGAACCACCTGCCGGTCATGCCAAAATCACCTGCCAACTAAGCCAGAACCGCTTGGCGGACACTGTGGAAACACCTGTCGGGCCGGCTGGAACCACATCTCAGACGTGCCAGAAACGTGTTCATGAGATGCTGGAACCACACCCCGAACAGACGGATACCACCTGCCAGAACCGACTGAACCACCTGCTGAGCACGCCGGAGACACCTGCTCGACTCACCGGTACCACCTCCCTGACACGCCAAAATCACCTGCTGGGTATGCCAGAACCACTTGGCGGACACTCCGGAATCATCTGCCTGACGTGCCGGAACCAGCTCTCAGACACACCAGAACCAAGTGCCGGAGACGCCGGAAGCACCTGCCGAGCATGCCGGAGCCACCTGGTGGACTCCCAGAAACACCTGCCGGACACGCCAAAATCACCTGCCGGGTATGCCAGAACCACCTGGCGGACACTACGGAATCACCTGCCGCGCATGCCGGAACCACCTCTCAGACGTGCCGGAGGCACGTGCCAGACACGACGGAAACACCTACCGGACAGACCGGAACCACCTGCCAAGAACGCCGGAGCCACCTGTTCGACTCGCTGGAACCACCTGCCGGACAGGCCAATATCAACTGCTGGCTATGCCAGAACCACCTGGGGGACGGTCCGGAATCACCTGAGAGCCATGGCGGAACCACCTCTCACACGTACCAGAACAACCTTCCGGAGAAGCTGGAAACACGTCCTGGACAGTCTGGAACCACCTGCCGGCCAAGCCTGAACCACCGGCCAAGCACAACGGAACAACCTGACAGACACGCCAAAATCACCTGCGTGTTATGCCAGAACCACCTGGAGGACTCTCTGGGATGACCTTCCGGGAATGCCGGAACCACCTCTCAGACGTGCCAGAACCATGTGGCGGAAAGTCCGGAATCACCTGTTGGGCATGCGCAACCACCGTTGTGACGTACCAGAACCACATGCCGTGCAGGCTGGAACCACCTACCGGACAGACCGGAATCACCTTTCGGGCATGCCGGAACCACCTGTCAGATGTGCCAGAAACACGTGCCGGAGACGCCGGAAGCACCTGCCAAGCACGTTGGAACCACCTGCTCAACTCGCCTGAACCACCTGCCGGACATGCCAAAATCACCTGCCGACTATGCCAGAACCACTTGGCGAACACTCCGGAATCACTTGTCGGGCATGCAGGAACCACCTCTCAGACATGCCAGAACCCCGTGCCAATGACCCCGGAAGCACAAGCCGAGCACGCCGGAACCACCTGCTCGACTCGCCAGAACCACCTGCCGATCACGGAAAAATCACCTGCCGGCTACGCCACAACCAGTTGGTGAACACTTTGGAATCACCTGCCAGGCTTGCTGGAACCACCTGCCAGTCATGCCAAAATCACCTGCCAACTACGCCAGAATAGCTTGGCGGACACTGCGGAAACACCTGTCGGGCCGGCTGGAACCACATCTCAGACGTGCTAGAAACGTGTTCATGAGATGCTGGAACCACACCCCGAACAGACGGATACCACCTGCCAGAACCGCCTGAACCACCTGCCGAGCACGCCGGAACCACCTGCTCGACTCACCGGTACCACCTCTCTGACACGCCAAAATCACCTGCTGGGTATGACAGAACCACTTGGCGGACACTCCGGAATCATCTGCCGGACATGCCGGAACCAGCTCCCAGACACACCAGAACCAAGTGCCGGAGATGCCGGAAGCACCTGCCGAGCATGCCGGAGCCACCTGCTCGACTCGCCAGAAACACCTGCCGGACACGCCAAAATCACCTGCCGGGTATGCCAGAACCACCTGGCGGACACTACGGAATCACCTGCCGCGCATGCCGGAACCACCTCTCAGACGTGCCGGAAGCACGTGCCGGACACGCCGGAAACACCTACCGGACAGACCGGAACCACCTGCCAAGAACGCCGGAGCCACCTGTTCGACTCGCTGGAACCACCTGCCGGACAGGCCAATATCAACTGCTGGCTATGCCAGAGCCGCCTGGGGGACAGTCCGGGATCACCTGCCAGCCATGGCGGAACCACCTCTCAGACGTACCAGAACCACCTGCGGGAGAAGCTGGAAACACGTCCTGGACAGACTGGAACCACGTGACGGCCATGCCTGAACCACCTGCCGAGCACGGCGGAACCACCTGCCGGACACGCCAAAATCACCTGCGGGCTACGCCAGAACCACTTGGACGACTCTCCGAAATGACCTGCCGGGCATGTTGGAACCACCTCTCAGACGTGCCAGAAGCACGTGGCGGACAGTCCGGAATCACCTCTTGGGCATACGCAACCACCTCTGAGACATACCAGAACCACGTGCCGTGCACGCCGGAACCACCTACCGGACAGACCGGAATCAACTTTTGGGCATGCCGGAACCACCAGTCAGATGTGCCAGAAACACGTGCCGGAGACGCCGGAAGCACCTGCCGAGCACGTCGCAACCACCTGCTCAACTCGCCTGAACCACCTGCCGGACACGCCAAAATCACCTGCCCGCTACACCAGCACCACTTCGGGGACAAGCCGGAATCACGTGAGGGGCATGCCGGCACAGCCTCTCAGACTTAACCTCGTGCCGGACACCACAGAACCACCTGCCGGACAGACCGGAACCACCTGCCGGACACGCCGGAACCACCGGCTCGACCCGCCGGAACGACCGCTGGACATGCAAACTCACCTGCCGGCTACGCCGGAAACACTTGGCGAACACTCCGGAATCACCTGCCGGGCATGCCGGAACCACCTCTCAGATATGCCAGAACCGTGTGCCAATGACCCCGGAAGCACCTGCCGAGCACGCCGGAACCACCTGCTCGACTCGCCAGAACCACCTGCCGGACACGCAAAAATCACCTGCCGGCTATGCCACAACCAGTTGGGGAACACTTCGGAATCACCTGCCGGGCTTGCTGGAACCACCTGCCGGTCATGCCAAAATCACCTGCCAAGTACGCCAGTACCACTTGGCGGACACTGTGGAAACACCTGTCGGGCCGGCCGGAACCACATCTCAGACGTGCCAGAACCATGTGCATGAGATGCTGGAACCACACCCCGAACAGTCGGAAAACACCTGCCAGACCCGTCTGAACAACCTGCCGAGCACGCCGGAGCCACCTGCTCGACTCGCCGGAACCACCTACCTGACATGCCCAAATCACCAGCCGGGTATGCCAGAACCACTTGGCGGACACTCCGGAATCATCTGCTGGACATGCCGGAACCAGCTCTCAGACACACCAGAACCACGTGCCGGAGACGCCGGAAGCACCTGCCGAGCATGCCGGAGCCACCTGCTCGACTCGCCAGAAACACCTGCCGGACACGCCAAAATCACCTGCCGGGTACGCCAGAACCACCTGGCGGACACTCCGAAATCACCTGTCGCGCATGCCGGAACCACCTCTCAGACGTGCCGGAAGCACGTGCCGGACACGCCGGAATCACCTACCGGACAGACCGGAACCACCTGCCGAGCACGCCGGAGCCCCCTGTTCGACTCGCTGGAACCACCTGCCGGACAGGCCAATATCAACTGCTGGCTGTGCCAGAACCACCTGGGGGACGGTCCATAATCACCTGCCAGCCATGGCGGAACCACCTCTGAGACGTACCAGAACCACCTGCCGGAGAAGCTGGAAACACGTCCTGGACAGTCTGGAACCACCTGCCGGCCAAGCCTGAACCACCTGCCAAGCACAACGGAACAACCTGCCAGACACGCCAAAATCACCTGCGTGTTATGCCAGAACCACCTGGAGGACTCTCTGGGATGACCTGCCGGGAATGCCGGAACCACCTCTCAGACGTGCCAGAACCATGTGGCGGACAGTCCGGAATCACCTGTTGGGCATGCGCAACCACCTCTGAGACGTACCAGAACCACATGCCGTGCAGGCTGGAACCACCTACCGGACAGACCGGAATCACCTTTCGGGCATGCCGGAACCACCTGTCAGATGTGCCAGAAACACGTGCCGGAGACGCCGGAAGCACCTGCCAAGCACGTTGGAACCACCTGCTCAACTCGCCTGAACCACCTGCCAGACATGCCAAAATCACCTGCCGACTATGCCAGAACCACTTGGCGAACACTCCGGAATCACTTGTCGGGCATGCAGGAACCACCTCTCAGACATGCCAGAACCCCGTGCCAATGACCCCGGAAGCACAAGCCGAGCACGCCGGAACCACCTGCTCGACTCGGCAGAACCACCTGTCGATCACGCAAAAATCACCTGCCGGCTACGCCACAACCAGTTGGTGAACACTTTGGAATCACCTGCCAGGCTTGCTGGAACCACCTGCCAGTCATGCCAAAATCACCTGCCAACTACGCCAGAACCGCTTGGCGGACACTGCGGAAACACCTGTCGGGCCGGCTGGAACCACATCTCAGACGTGCCAGAAACGTGTTCATGAGATGCTGGAACCACACCCCGAACAGACGGATACCACCTGCCAGAACCGCCTGAACCACCTGCCGAGCACGCCGGAACCACCTGCTCGACTCACCGGTACCACCTCTCTGACACGCCAAAATCACCTGCTGGGTATGCCAGAACCACTTGGCGGACACTCCGGAGTCATCTGCCGGACATGCCGGAACCAGCTCTCAGACACACCAGAACCAAGTGCCGGAGACGCCGGAAGCACCTGCCGAGCATGCCGGAGCCACCTGCTCGACTCGCCAGAAACACCTGCCGGACACGCCAAAATCACCTGCCGGGTATGCCAGAACCACCTGGCGGACACTACGGAATCACCTGCCGCGCATGCCGGAAGCACGTGCCAGACACGCCGCAAACACCTACCGCACAGACCGGAACCACCTGCCAAGAACACCGGAGCCACCTGTTCGACTCGCTGGAACCACCTGCCGGACAGGCCAATATCAACTGCTGGCTATGCCAGAACCACCTGGGGGACAGTCCGGGATCACCTGCCAGCCATGGCAGAACCACCTCTCAGACGTACCAGAACCACCTGCCGGAGAAGCTGGAAACACGTCCTGGACAGACTGGAAACACGTGACGGCCATGCCTGAACCACCTGCCGAGCACGGCGGAACCACCTGCCGGACACGCCAAAATCACCTGCGGGCTACGCCAGAACCACTTGGACGACTCTCCGAAATGACCTGCCGGGCATGTTGGAACCACCTCTCAGACGTGCCAGAAGCACGTGGCGGACAGTCCGGAATCACCTGTTGGGCATACGCAACCACCTCTGACACGTACCAGAACCACGTGCCGTGCACGCCGGAACCACCTACCGGACAGACCGGAATCAACTTTTGGGCATGCCGGAACCACCAGTCAGATGTGCCAGAAACACGTGCCGGAGACACCGGAAGCACCTGCCGAGCACGTCGCAACCACCTGCTCAACTCGCCTGAACCACCTGCCGGACACGCCAAAATCACCTGCCCGCTACACCAGCACCACTTCGGGGACAAGCCGGAATCACGTGAGGGGCATGCCGGCACAGCCTCTCAGACTGAACCTCGTGCCGGACACCACAGAACCACCTGCCGGACAGACCGGAACCACCTGCCGGACACGCCGGAACCACCGGCTCGACCCGACGGAACGACCGCTGGACATGCAAACTCACCTGCCGGCTACGCCGGAAACACTTGGCGAACACTCCGGAATCACCTGCCGGGCATGCCGGAACCACCTCTCAGATATGCCAGAACCACGTGCCAATGACCCCGGAAGCACCTGCCGAGCACGCCGGAATCACCTGCTCGACTCGCCAGAACCACCTGCCGGACACGCAGAAAGCACCTACCGGCTACGCCACAACCAGTTGGGGAACACTTCGGAATCACCTGCCGGGCGTGCTGGAACCACCTGCCGGTCACGCCAAAATCACATGCCAAGTACGCCAGTACCACTTGGCGGACACTGTGGAAACACCTGTCGGGCCGGCCGGAACCACATCTCTGACGTGCCAGAACCATGTGCATGAGATGCTGGAACCACACCCCGAACAGACGCAAAACACCTGCCAGACCCGTCTGAACAACCTGCCGAGCACGCCGGAGCCACCTGCTCGACTCGCCGGAACCACCTACCTGACATGCCCAAATCACCTGCTGGGTATGCCAGAACCACTTGACGGACACTCCGGAATCATCTGCCGGACATACCGGAACCAGCTCTCAGACACACCAGAACCACGTGCCGGAGACACCGGAAGCACCTGCCGAGCATGCCGGAGCCACCTGCTCGACTCGCCAGAAACACCTGCCGGACACGCCAAAATCACCTGCCGGGTACGCCAGAACCACCTGGCGGACACTCCGAAATCACCTGTCGCGCATGCCGGAACCACCTCTCAGACGTGCCGGAAGCACGTGCCGGACACGCCGGAATCACCTACCGGACAGACCGGAACCACCTACCGAGCACGCCGGAGCCACCTGTTCGACTCGCTGGAACCACCTGACGGACAGGCCAATATCAACTGCTGGCTATGCCAGAACCACCTGGGGGACGGTCCGGAATCACCTGCCAGCCCTGGCGGAACCACCTCTCAGACGTACCAGAACCACCTGCCGGAGAAGCTGGAAACACGTCCTGGACAGTCTGGAACCACCTGCCGGCCAAGCCTGAACCACCTGCCAAGCACAACGGAACAACCTGCCAGACACGCCAAAATCACCTGCGTGTTATGCCAGAACCACTTGGAGGACTCTCTGGGATGACCTGCCGGGCATGCCGGAACCACCTCTCAGACGTGCCAGAACCATGTGGCGGACAGTCCGGAATCACCTGTTGGGCATGCGCAACCACCTCTGAGACGTACCAGAACCACATGCCGTGCAGGCTGGAACCACCTACCGGACAGACCGGAATCACCTTTCGGGCATGCCGGAACCACCTGTCAGATGTGCCAGAAACACGTGCCGGAGACGCCGGAAGCACCTGCCAAGCACGTTGGAACCACCTGCTCAACTCGCCTGAACCACCTGCCGGACATGCCAAAATCACCTGCCGACTATGCCAGAACCATTTGGCGAACACTCCGGAATCACTTGCCGGGCATGCAGGAACCACCTCTCAGACATGCCAGAACCCCGTGCCAATGACCCCAGAAGCACCAGCCGAGCACGCCGGAACCACCTGCTCGACTCGCCAGAACCAAATGCCGATCACGCAAAAATCACCTGCCGGCTACGCCACAACCAGTTGGTGAACACTTTGGAATCACCTGCCAGGCTTGCTGGAACCACCTGCCAGTCATGCCAAAATCACCTGCCAACTACGCCAGAACCGCTTGGCGGACACTGCGGAAACACCTGTCGGGCCGGCTGGAACCACATCTGAGACGTGCCAGAAACGTGTTCATGAGATGCTGGAACCACACCCCGAACAGACGGATACCACCTGCCAGAACTGCCTGAACCACCTGCCGAGCACGCCGGAACCACCTGCTCGACTCACCGGTACCACCTCCCTGACACGCCAAAATCACCTGCTGGGTATGCCAGATCCACTTGGCGGAGACTCCGGAATCATCTGCCGGACATGCCGGAACTAGCTCCCAGACACACCAGAACCAAGTGCCGGAGACGCCGGAAGCACCTGCCGAGCATGCCGGAGCCACCTGCTCGACTCGCCAGAAACACCTGCCGGACACGCCAAAATCACCTGCCGGGTATGCCAGAACCACCTGGCGGACACTACGGAATCACCTGCCGCACATGCCGGAAGCACGTGCCAGACACGCCGCAAACACCTACCGGACAGACCGGAACCACCTGCCAAGAACACCTGAGCCACCTGTTCGACTCGCTGGAACCACCTGCCGGACAGGCCAATATCAACTGCTGGCTATGCCAGAACCACCTGGGGGACAGTCCGGGATCACCTGCCAGCCATGGCGGAACCACCTCTCAGACGTACCAGAACCACCTGCCGGAGAAGCTGGAAACACGTCCTGGAAAGTCTGGAACCACCTGCCGGCCAAGCCTGAACCACCTGCCAAGCACAACCGAACAACCTGCCAGACACGCCAAAATCACCTGCGTGTTATGCCAGAACCACTTGGAGGACTCTCCGGGATGACCTGCCGGGCATGCCGGAACCACCTCTCAGACGTGCCAGAACCATGTGGCGGACAGTCCGGAATCACCTGTTGGGCATGCGCAACCACCTCTGAGACGTACCAGAACCACATGCCGTGCAGGCTGGAACCACCTACCGGACAGACCGGAATCACCTTTCGGGCATGCCGGAACCACCTGTCAGATGTGCCAGAAACACGTGCCGGAGACGCCGGAAGCACCTGCCGAGCACGTCGCAACCACCTGCTCAACTCGCCTGAACCACCTGCCGGACACGCCAAAATCACCTGCCCGCTACACCAGCACCACTTCGGGGACAAGCTGGAATCACGTGAGGGGCATGCCGGCAGAGCCTCTCAGACTGAACCTCGTGCCGGACACCACAGAACCACCTGCCGGACAGACCGGAACCACCTGCCGGACACGCCGGAACCACCGGCTCGACCCGCCGGAACGACTGCTGGACGTGCAAAATCACCTGCCGGCTACGCCGGAAACACTTGGCGAACACTCCGGAATCACCTGCCGGGCATGCCGGAACCACCTGTCAGATGTGCCAGAAACACGTGCCGGAGACGCCGGAAGCACCTGCCAAGCACGTTGGAACCACCTGCTCAACTCGCCTGAACCACCTGCCGGACGTGCCAAAATCACCTGCCGACTATGCCAGAACCACTTGGCGAACACTCCGGAATCACTTGCCGGGCATGCAGGAACCACCTCTCAGACATGCCAGAACCCCGTGCCAATGACCCCGGAAGCACCAGCCGAGCACGCCGGAACCTTCTGCTCGACTCGCCAGAACCACCTGCCGATCAAGCAAAAATCACCTGCCGGCTACGCCACAACCAGTTGGTGAACACTTTGGAATCACCTGCCAGGCTTGCTGGAACCACCTGCCGGTCATGCCAAAATCACCTGCCAACTAAGCCAGAACCGCTTGGCGGACACTGTGGAAACACCTGTCGGGCCGGCTGGAACCACATCTCAGACGTGCCAGAAACGTGTTCATGAGATGCTGGAACCACACCCCGAACAGACGGATACCACCTGCCAGAACCGACTGAACCACCTGCTGAGCACGCCGGAGACACCTGCTCGACTCACGGGTACCACCTCCCTGACACGCCAAAATCACCTGCTGGGTATGCCAGAACCACTTGGCGGACACTCCGGAATCATCTGCCTGACGTGCCGGAACCAGCTCTCAGACACACCAGAACCAAGTGCCGGAGACGCCGGAAGCACCTGTCGAGCATGCCGGAGCCACCTGGTGGACTCCCAGAAACACCTGCCGGACACGCCAAAATCACCTGCCTGGTATGCCAGAACCACCTGGCGGACACTACGGAATCACCTGCCGCGCATGCCGGAACCACCTCTCAGACGTGCCGGAGGCACGTGCCAGACACGACGGAAACACCTACCGGACAGACCGGAACCACCTGCCAAGAACGCCGGAGCCACCTGTTCGACTCGCTGGAACCACCTGCCGGACAGGCCAATATCAACTGCTGGCTATGCCAGAACCACCTGGGGGACGGTCCGGAATCACCTGAGAGCCATGGCGGAACCACCTCTCACACGTACCAGAACAACCTTCCGGAGAAGCTGGAAACACGTCCTGGACAGTCTGGAACCACCTGCCGGCCAAGCCTGAACCACCGGCCAAGCACAACGGAACAACCTGCCAGACACGCCAAAATCACCTGCTGTGTATGCCAGAACCACTTGGCGGACACTCCGGAACATCTGCCGGACATGCCGGAACCAGCTTTCAGACACACCAGAAACAAGTGCCGGAGACGCCGGAAGCACCTGGCGAGCATGCCGGAGCCACCTGCTCGACTCGCCAGAAACACCTGCCGGACACGCCAAAATCACCTGCCGGGTATGCCAGAACCGCCAGGTGGACACTACGGAATCACCTGCCGCGCATGCCGGAAGCACGTGCCAGACACGCCGGAAACACCTACCGCACAGACCGGAACCACCTGCCGAGCACGCCGGAGCCACCTGTTCGACTCCCTGGAACCACCTGCCGGACAGGCCAATATCAACTGCTAGCTATGCCAGAAACACCTGTGGGACGGTCCGGAATCACCTGCCAGCCATGGCGGAACCACCTCTCAGACGTACCAGAACCACCTGCCGGAGAAGCTGGAAACACGTCCTGGACAGACTGGAACCACGTGACGGCCATGCCTGAACCACCTGCCGAGCACGGTGGAACCACCTGCCGGACACACCAAAATCACATGCGGGCTACGCCAGAACCACTTGGACGACTCTCCGAAATGACCTGCCGGGCATGTTGGAACCACCTCTCAGACGTGCCAGAAGCACGTGGCGGACAGTCCGGAATCACCTGTTGGGCATACGCAACCACCTCTGAGACGTACCAGAACCACGTGCCGTGCACGCCGGAACCACCTACCGGACAGACCGGAATCAACTTTTGGGCATGCCGGAACCACCAGTCAGATGTGCCAGAAACACGTGCCGGAGACGCCGGAAGCACCTGCCGAGCACGTCGCAACCACCTGCTCAACTCGCCTGAACCACCTGCCGGACACGCCAAAATCACCTGCCCGCTACACCAGCACCACTTCGGGGACAAGCTGGAATCACGTGAGGGGCCTGCCGGCACAGCCTCTCAGACTGAACCTCGTGCCGGACACCACAGAACCACCTGCCGGACAGACCCGAACCACCTGCCGGACACGCCGGAACCACCGGCTCGACCCGCCGGAACGACTGATGGACGTGCAAAATCTCCTGCCGGCTACGCCGGAAACACTTGGCGAACACTCCGGAATCACCTGCCGGGCATGCCGGAACCACCTCTCAGATATGCCAGAACCACGTGCCAATGACCCCGGAAGCACCTGCCGAGCACGCCGGAGCCACCTGCTCGACTCGCCTGAACCACCTGCCGGACACGCAAAAATCACCTGCCGGCTACGCCACAACCAGTTGGGGAACACTTCGGAATCACCTGCCGGGCTTGCTGGAACCACCTGCCGGTCATGCCAAAATCACCTGCCAACTACGCCAGTACCACTTGGCGGACACTGTGGAAACACCTGTCGGGCCGGCCGGAACCACATCTCAGACGTGCCAGAACAATGTGCATGAGATGCTGGAACCACACCCCGAACAGATGGAAAACGCCTTCCAGACCCGTCTGAACAACCTGCCGAGCACGCCGGAGCCACCTGCTCGACTCGCCGGAACCACCTACCTGACATGCCCAAATCACCAGCCGGGTATGCCAGAACCACTTGGCGGACACTCCGGAATCATCTGCCGGACATGCCGGAACCAGCTCTCAGGCACACCAGAACCACGTGCCGGAGACGCCGGAAGCACCTGCCGAGCATGCCAGAGCCACCTGCTCGACTCGCCAGAAACACCTGCCGGACACGCCAAAATCACTTGCCGGGTACGCCAGAACCACCTGGCGGACACTCTGAAATCACCTGTCGCGCATGCCGGAACCACCTCTCAGACGTGCCGGAAGCACGTGCCGGACACGCCGGAATCACCTACCGGACAGACCGGAACCCCCTGACGAGCACGCCGGAGCCACCTGTTCGACTCGCTGGAACCACCTGCCGGACAGGCCAATATCAACTGCTGGCTATGCCAGAACCACCTGGGGGACGGTCCGGAATCACCTGCCAGCCCTGGCGGAACCACCTCTCAGACGTACCAGAACCACCTGCCGGAGAAGCTGGAAACACGTCCTGGACAGTCCGGAACCACCTGCCGGCCAAGCCTGAACCACCTGCCCAGCACAACGGAACAACCTGCCAGACACGCCAAAATCACCTGCGTGTTATGCCAGAACCACTTGGAGGACTCTCTGGGATGACCTGCCGGGCATGCCGGAACCACCTCTCAGACGTGCCAGAACCATGTGGCGGACAGTCCGGAATCACCTGTTGGGCATGCGCAACCACCTCTGAGACGTACCAGAACCACATGCCGTGCAGGCTGGAACCACCTACCGGACAGACTGGAATCACCTTTCGGGCATGCCGGAACCACCTGTCAGATGTGCCAGAAACACGTGCCGGAGACGCCGGAAGCACCTGCCAAGCACGTTGGAACCACCTGCTCAACTCGCCTGAACCACCTGCCGGACATGCCAAAATCACCTGCCGACTATGCCAGAACCACTTGGCGAACACTCCGCAATCAATTGCCGGGCATGCAGGAACCACCTCTCAGACATGCCGGAACCCCGTGCCAATGACCCCGGAAGCACCAGCCGAGCACGCCGGAACCACCTGCTCGACTCGCCAGAACCACCTGCCGATCAAGCAAAAATCACCTGCCGGCTACGCCACAACCAGTTGGTGAACACTTTGAAATCACCTGCCATGCTTGCTGGAACCACCTGCCAGTCATGCCAAAATCACCTCCCAACTACGCCAGAACCGCTTGGCGGACACTGCAGAAACACCTGTCGGGCCGGCTGGAACCACATCTCAGACGTGCCAGAACCATGTGGCGGACAGTCCGGAATAACCTGTTGGGCATACGCAACCACCTCTGACACGGACCAAAACCAAGTGCCGTGCACGCCGGAACGACCTACCGGACAGACCGGAATCCACCTTTGGGCATGCCGGAACCACCAGTCAGATGTGCCAGAAACATGTGCCGGAGACGCCGGAAGCACCTGCCGAGCACGTCGCAACCACCTGCTCAACTCGCCTGAACCACCTGCCGGACACGCCAAAATCACCTGCCCGCTACACCAGCACCACTTCGGGGACAAGCTGGAATCACGTGAGGGGCATGCCGGCACAGCCTCTCAGACTGAACCTCGTGCCGGACACCACAGAACCACCTGCCGGACAGACCGGAACCACCTGCCGGACACGCCGGAACCACCGGCTCGACCCGCCGGAATGACTGCTGGACGTGCAAAATCACCTGCCGGCTACGCCGGAAACACTTGGCGAACACTCCGGAATCACCTGCCGGACATGCCGGAACCACCTCTCAGATATGCCAGAACCACGTGCCAATGACCCTGGAAGCACCTGCCGAGCACGCCGGAACCACCTGCTGGACTCGCCAGAACCACCTGCCGATCACGCAAAAATCACCTGCCGGCTACGCCACAACCAGTTGGTGAACACTTTGGAATCACCTGCCAGGCTTGCTGGAACCACCTGCCAGTCATGCCAAAATCACCTGCCAACTACGCCAGAACCGCTTGGCGGACACTGCGGAAACACCTGTCGGGCCGGCTGGAACCACATCTCAGAGGTGCCAGAACCATGTGGCGGACAGTCCTTAATAACCTGTTGGGCATACTCAACCACCTCTGACACGTACCAAAACCACGTGCCGTGCACGCCGGAACCACCTACCGGACAGACCGGAATCAACCTTTGGGCATGCCGGAACCACCTGTCAGATGTGCCAGAAACACGTGCCGGAGACGCCGGAAGCACCTGCCAAGCACGTTGGAACCACCTGCTCAACTCGCCTGAACCACCTGCCGGACATGCCAAAATCACCTGCCGAGTATGCCAGAACCACTTGGCGAACACTCCGGAATCACTTGCCGGGCATGCAGGAACCACCTCTCAGACATGCCAGAACCCCGTGCCAATGACCCCGGAAGCACCAGCCGAGCACGCCGGAACCACCTGCTCGACTCGCCAGAACCACCTGCCGATCACGGAAAAATCACCTGCCGGCTACGCCACAACCAGTTGGTGAACACTTTGGAATCACCTGCCAGCCTTGCTGGAACCACCTGCCGGTCATGCCAAAATCACCTGCCAACTACGCCAGTACCACTTGGCGGACACTGTGGAAACACCTGTCGGGCCGGCCGGAACCACATCTCAGACGTGCCAGAACCATGTGCATGAGATGCTGGAACCACACCCCGAACAGACGGAAAACACCTGCCAGACCCGTCTGAACAACCTGCCGAACACGCCGGAGCCACCTGCTCGACTCGCCGGAACCACCTACCTGACATGCCCAAATCACCAGCCGGGTATGCCAGAACCACTTGGCGGACACTCCGGAATCATCTGCCGGACATGCCGGAACCAGCGCTCAGACACACCAGAACCACGTGCCGGAGACGCCGGAAGCACCTGCCGAGCATGCCGGAGCCACCTGCTCGACTCGCCAGAAACACCTGCCGGACACGCCAAAATGACCTGCCGGGTACGCCAGAACCACCTGGCGGACACTCCGAAATCACCTGTCGCTCATGCCAGAACCACCTCTAAGACGTGCCGGAAGCACGTGCGGGACACGCCGGAATCACCTACCGGACAGACCTGAACCACATGCCGAGAACGCCGGAACCACCTGTTCGACTCGCTGGAACCACCTGCCGGACAGGCCAATATCAACTGCTGGCTATGCCAGAACCACCTGGGGGACGGTCCGGAATCACCTGCCAGCCACGGCGGAACCACTTCTCAGACGTACCAGAACCACCTGCCGGAGAAGCTGGAAACACGTCCTGGACAGTCTGGAACCACCTGCCGGCCAAGCCTGAACCACCTGCCAAGCACAACCGAACAACCTGCCAGACACGCCAAAATCACCTGCGTGTTATGCCAGAACCACTTGGAGGACTCTCCGGGATGACCTGCCGGGCATGCCGGAACCACCTCTCAGACGTGCCAGAACCATGTGGCGGACAGTCCGGAATCACCTGTTGGGCATGCGCAACCACCTCTGAGACGTACCAGAACCACATGCCGTGCAGGCTGGAACCACCTACCGGACAGACCGGAATCACCTTTCGGGCATGCCGGAACCACCTGTCAGATGTGCCAGAAACACGTGCCGGAGACGCCGGAAGCACCTGCCAAGCACGTTGGAACCACCTGCTCAACTCGCCTGAACCACCTGCTGGACATGCCAAAATCACCTGCCGACTATGCCAGAACCACTTGGCGAACACTCCGGAATCACTTGCCGGGCATGCAGGAACCACCTCTCAGACATGCCAGAACCCCGTGCCAATGACCCCGGAAGCACCAGCCGAGCACGCCGGAACCACCTGCTCGACTCGCCAGAACCACCTTCCGATCACGCAAAAATCACCTGCCGGCTACGCCACAACCAGTTGGTGAACACTTTGGAATCACCTGCCAGGCTTGCTGGAACCACCTGCCGGTCATGCCAAAATCACCTGCCAACTACGCCAGAACCGCTTGGCGGACACTGCGGAATCACCTGTCGGGCCGGCTGGAACCACATCTCAGACGTGCCAGAAACGTGTTCATGAGATGCTGGAACCACACCCCGACCAGACGGATACCACCTGCCAGGACCGCCTGAACAACCTGATGAGCACGCCAGAACCACATGCTCGACTCACGGGTACCACCTCCCTGACACGCCAAAATCACCTGCTGGGTATGCCAGAACCACTTGGCGGACACTCCGGAATCATCTGCCGGACATGCCGGAACCAGCTCTCAGACACACCAGAACCAAGTGCCGGAGACGCCGGAAGCACCTGCCGAGCATGCCGGAGCCACCTGCTCGACTCGCCAGAAACACCTGCCGGACACGCCAAAATCACCTGCCGGGTATGCCAGAACCACCTGGCGGACACTACGGAATCACCTGCCGCGCATGCCGGAACCACCTCTCAGACGTGCCGGAAGCACGTGCCAGACACGCCGGAAACACCTACCGGACAGACCGGAACCACCTGCCAAGAACGCCGGAGCCTCCTGTTCGACTCGCTGGAACCACCTGCCGGACAGGCCAATATCAACTGCTGGCTATGCCAGAACCACCTGGGGGACAGTCCGGGATCACCTGCCAGCCATGGCGGAACCACCTCTGAGACGTACCAGAACCACCTGCCGGAGAAGCTGGAAACACGTCCTGGACAGACTGGAACCACGTGACGGCCATGCCTGAACCACCTGCCGAGCACGGCGGAACCACCTGTCGGACACGCCAAAATCACCTGCGGGCTACGCCAGAACCACTTGGACGACTCTCCGAAATGACCTGCCGGGCATGTTGGAACCACCTCTCAGACGTGCCAGAAGCACGTGGCGGACAGTCCGGAATCACCTGTTGGGCATACGCAACCACCTCTGAGACGTACCAGAACCACGTGCCGTGCACGCCGGAACCACCTACCGGACAGACCGGAATCAACTTTTGGGCATGCCGGAACCACCAGTCAGATGTGCCAGAAACACGTGCCGGAGACGCCGGAAGCACCTGCCGAGCACGTCGCAACCACCTGCTCAACTCGCCTGAACCACCTGCCGGAAACGCCAAAATCACCTGCCCGCTACACCAGCACCACTTCGGGGACAAGCTGGAATCACGTGAGGGGCCTGCCGGCACAGCCTCTCAGACTGAACCTCGTGCCGGACACCACAGAACCACCTGCCGGACAGACCGGAACCACCTGCCGGACACGCCGGAACCACCGGCTCGACCCGCCGGAACGACTGCTGGACGTGCAAAATCTCCTGCCGGCTACGCCGGAAACACTTGGCGAACACTCCGGAATCACCTGCCGGGCATGCCGGAACCACCTCTCAGATATGCCAGAACCACGTGCCAATGACCCCGGAAGCACCTGCCGAGCACGCCGGAGCCACCTGCTCGACTCGCCTGAACCACCTGCCGGACACGCAAAAATCACCTGCCGGCTACGCCACAACCAGTTGGGGAACACTTCGGAATCACCTGCCGGGCTTGCTGGAACCACCTGCCGGTCATGCCAAAATCACCTGCCAACTACGCCAGTACCACTTGGCGGACACTGTGGAAACACCTGTCGGGCCGGCCGGAACCACATCTCAGACGTGCCAGAACCATGTGCATGAGATGCTGGAACCACACCCCGAACAGATGGAAAACACCTTCCAGACCCGTCTGAACAACCTGCCGAGCACGCCGGAGCCACCTGCTCGACTCGCCGGAACCACCTACCTGACATGCCCAAATCACCAGCCGGGTATGCCAGAACCACTTGGCGGACACTCCGGAATCATCTGCCGGACATGCCGGAACCAGCTCTCAGGCACACCAGAACCACGTGCCGGAGACGCCGGAAGCACCTGCCGAGCATGCCAGAGCCACCTGCTCGACTCGCCAGAAACACCTGCCGGACACGCCAAAATCACTTGCCGGGTACGCCAGAACCACCTGGCGGACACTCCGAAATCACCTGTCGCGCATGCCGGAACCACCTCTCAGACGTGCCGGAAGCACGTGCCGGACACGCCGGAATCACCTACCGGACAGACCGGAACCACCTGACGAGCAAGCCGGAGCCACCTGTTCGACTCGCTGGAACCACCTGCCGGACAGGCCAATATCAACTGCTGGCTATGCCAGAACCACCTGGGGGACGGTCCGGAATCACCTGCCAGCCACGGCGGAACCACCTCTCAGACGTACCAGAACCAGCTGCCGGAGAAGCTGGAAACACGTCCTGGACAGTCTGGAACCACCTGCCGGCCAAGCCTGAACCACCTGCCAAGCACAACGGAACAACCTGCCAGACACGCCAAAATCACCTGCGTGTTATGCCAGAACCACTTGGAGGACTCTCTGGGATGACCTGCCGGGCATGCCGGAACCACCTCTCAGACGTGCCAGAACCATGTGGCGGACAGTCCGGAATCACCTGTTGGGCATGCGCAACCACCTCTGAGACGTACCAGAACCACATGTCGTGCAGGCTGGAACCACCTACCGGACAGACCGGAATCACCTTTCGGGCATGCCGGAACCACCTGTCAGATGTGCCAGAAACACGTGCCGGAGACGCCGGAAGCACCTGCCGAGCACGTCGCAACCACCTGCTCAACTCGCCTGAACCACCTGCCGGACATGCCAAAATCACCTGCCGACTATGCCAGAACCACTTGGCGAACACTCCGCAATCAATTGCCGGGCATGCAGGAACCACCTCTCAGACATGCCAGAACCCCATGCCAATGACCCCGGAAGCACCAGCCGAGCACGCCGGAACCACCTGCTCGACTCGCCAGAACCACCTGCCGATCACGGAAAAATCACCTGCCGGCTACGCCACAACCAGTTGGTGAACACTTTGGAATCACCTGCCAGGCTTGCTGGAACCACCTGCCAGTCATGCCAAAATCACCTGCCAACTACGCCAGAACCGCTTGGCGGACACTGCGGAAACACCTGTCGGGCCGGCTGGAACCACATCTCAGACGTGCCAGAAACGTGTTCATGAGATGCTGGAACCACACCCCGAACAGACGGATACCACCTGCCAGAACCGCCTGAACCACCTGCCGAGCACGCCGGAACCACCTGCTCGACTCACCGGCACCACCTCCCTGACAAGCCAAAATCATCTGCTGGGTATGCCAGAACCACTTGGCGGACACTCCGGAGTCATCTGCCAGACATGCCGGAACCAGCTCTCAGACACACCAGAACCAAGTGCCGGAGATGCCGGAAGCACCTGCCGAGCATGCCGGAGCCACCTGCTCGACTCGCCAGAAACACCTGCCGGACACGCCAAAATCACCTGCCGGGTATGCCAGAACCGCCAGGCGGACACTACGGAATCACCTGTCACGCATGCCGGAAGCACGTGCCAGACACGCCGGAAACACCTACCGGACAGACCGGAACCACCTGCCAAGAACGCCGGAGCCACCTGTTCGACTCGCTGGAACCACCTGCCGGACAGGCCAATATCAACTGCTGGCTATGCCAGAACCACCTGGGGGACAGTCCGGGATCACCTGCCAGCCATGGCGGAACCACCTCTGAGACGTACCAGAACCACCTGCCGGAGAAGCTGGAAACACGTCCTGGACAGACTGGAAACACGTGACGGCCATGCCTGAACCACCTGCCGAGCACGGCGGAACCTCCTGCCGGACACGCCAAAATCACCTGCGGGCTACGCCAGAACCACTTGGACGACTCTCCGAAATGACCTGCCAGGCATGTTGGAACCACCTCTCAGACGTACCAGAAGCACGTGGCGGACAGTCCGGAATCACCTGTTGGGCATACGCAACCACCTCTGAGACGTACCAGAACCACGTGCCGTGCACGCCGGAACCACCTACCGGACAGACCGTAATCAACTTTTGGGCATGCCGGAACCACCAGTCAGATGTGCCAGAAACACGTGCCGGAGACGCCGGAAGCACCTGCCGAGCACGTCGCAACCACCTGCTCAACTCGCCTGAACCACCTGCCGGACATGCCAAAATCATCTGCCCGCTACACCAGCACCACTTCGGGGACAAGCCGGAATCACGTGAGGGGCATGCCGGCACAGCCTCTCAGACTGAACCTCGTGCCGGACACAACAGAACCACCTGCCGGACAGACCGGAACCACCTGCCGGACACGCCGGAAGCACCGGCTCGACCCGCCGGAACGACCGCTGGACATGCAAACTCACCTGCCGGCTACGCCGGAAACACTTGGCGAAC
The DNA here is from genome assembly GCF_041296265.1 of Equus caballus. NCBI lineage: Eukaryota > Metazoa > Chordata > Mammalia > Perissodactyla > Equidae > Equus > Equus caballus. The sequence goes on along the minus strand of NC_091700.1, from coordinate 7,392,929 downwards.
ACTCCGGAATCACCTGCTGGGCATGCCGGAACCACCTCTCAGATATGACAGAACCACCTGCTGGACACGCAAAAATCACCTGCCGGCTATGCCACAACCAGTTGGGGAACACTTCGGAATCACCTGCCGGGCTTGCTGGAACCACCTGCCGGTCATGCCAAAATCACCTGCCAACTACGCCAGTACCACTTGGCGGACACTGTGGAAACACCTGTCGGGCCGGCCGGAACCACATCTCAGACGTGCCAGAACCATGTGCATGAGATGCTGGAACCACACCCCGAACAGTCGGAAAACACCTGCCAGACCCGTCTGAACAACCTGCCGAGCACGCCGGAGCCACCTGCTCGACTCGCCGGAACCACCTACCTGACATGCCCAAATCACCAGCCGGGTATGCCAGAACCACTTGGCGGACACTCCGGAATCATCTGCTGGACATGCCGGAACCAGCTCTCAGACACACCAGAACCACGTGCCGGAGACGCCGGAAGCACCTGCCGAGCATGCCGGAGCCACCTGCTCGACTCGCCAGAAACACCTGCCGGACACGCCAAAATCACCTGCCGGGTACGCCAGAACCACCTGGCGGACACTCCGAAATCACCTGTCGCACATGCCGGAACCACCTCTCAGACGTGCCGGAAGCACGTGCCGGACACGCCGGAATCACCTACCGGACAGACCGGAACCACCTGCCGAGCACGCCGGAGCCCCCTGTTCGACTCGCTGGAACCACCTGCCGGACAGGCCAATATCAACTGCTGGCTGTGCCAGAACCACCTGGGGGACGGTCCATAATCACCTGCCAGCCATGGCGGAACCACCTCTGAGACGTACCAGAACCACCTGCCGGAGAAGCTGGAAACACGTCCTGGACAGTCTGGAACCACCTGCCGGCCAAGCCTGAACCACCTGCCAAGCACAACGGAACAACCTGCCAGACACGCCAAAATCACCTGCGTGTTATGCCAGAACCACCTGGAGGACTCTCTGGGATGACCTGCCGGGAATGCCGGAACCACCTCTCAGACGTGCCAGAACCATGTGGCGGAAAGTCCGGAATCACCTGTTGGGCATGCGCAACCACCGTTGTGACGTACCAGAACCACATGCCGTGCAGGCTGGAACCACCTACCGGACAGACCGGAATCACCTTTCGGGCATGCCGGAACCACCTGTCAGATGTGCCAGAAACACGTGCCGGAGACGCCGGAAGCACCTGCCAAGCACGTTGGAACCACCTGCTCAACTCGCCTGAACCACCTGCCGGACATGCCAAAATCACCTGCCGACTATGCGAGAACCACTTGGCGAACACTCCGGAATCACTTGTCGGGCATGCAGGAACCACCTCTCAGACATGCCAGAACCCCGTGCCAATGACCCCGGAAGCACAAGCCGAGCACGCCGGAACCACCTGCTCGACTCGCCAGAACCACCTGCCGATCACGAAAAAATCACCTGCCGGCTACGCCACAACCAGTTGGTGAACACTTTGGAATCACCTGCCAGGCTTGCTGGAACCACCTGCCAGTCATGCCAAAATCACCTGCCAACTACGCCAGAATAGCTTGGCGGACACTGCGGAAACACCTGTCGGGCCGGCTGGAACCACATCTCAGACGTGCTAGAAACGTGTTCATGAGATGCTGGAACCACACCCCGAACAGACGGATACCACCTGCCAGAACCGCCTGAACCACCTGCCGAGCACGCCGGAACCACCTGCTCGACTCACCGGTACCACCTCTCTGACACGCCAAAATCACCTGCTGGGTATGCCAGAACCACTTGGCGGACACTCCGGAGTCATCTGCCGGACATGCCGGAACCAGCTCTCAGACACACCAGAACCAAGTGCCGGAGACGCCGGAAGCACCTGCCGAGCATGCCGGAGCCACCTGCTCGACTCGCCAGAAACACCTGCCGGACATGCCAAAATCACCTGCCGGGTATGCCAGAACCACCTGGCGGACACTACGGAATCACCTGCCGCGCATGCCGGAACCACCTCTCAGACGTGCCGGAAGCACGTGCCGGACACGCCGGAAACACCTACCGGACAGACCGGAACCACCTGCCAAGAACGCCGGAGCCACCTGTTCGACTCGCTGGAACCACCTGCCGGACAGGCCAATATCAACTGCTGGCTATGCCAGAGCCGCCTGGGGGACAGTCCGGGATCACCTGCCAGCCATGGCGGAACCACCTCTCAGACGTACCAGAACCACCTGCCGGAGAAGCTGGAAACACGTCCTGGACACACTGGAACCACGTGACGGCCATGCCTGAACCACCTGCCGAGCACGGCGGAACCACCTGCCGGACACGCCAAAATCACCTGCGGGCTACGCCAGAACCACTTGGACGACTCTCCGAAATGACCTGCCGGGCATGTTGGAACCACCTCTCAGACGTGCCAGAAGCACGTGGCGGACAGTCCGGAATCACCTCTTGGGCATACGCAACCACCTCTGAGACATACCAGAACCACGTGCCGTGCACGCCGGAACCACCTACCGGACAGACCGGAATCAACTTTTGGGCATGCCGGAACCACCAGTCAGATGTGCCAGAAACACGTGCCGGAGACGCCGGAAGCACCTGCCGAGCACGTCGCAACCACCTGCTCAACTCGCCTGAACCACCTGCCGGACACGCCAAAATCACCTGCCCGCTACACCAGCACCACTTCGGGGACAAGCCGGAATCACGTGAGGGGCATGCCGGCACAGCCTCTCAGACTTAACCTCGTGCCGGACACCACAGAACCACCTGCCGGACAGACCGGAACCACCTGCCGGACACGCCGGAACCACCGGCTCGACCCGCCGGAACGACCGCTGGACATGCAAACTCACCTGCCGGCTACGCCGGAAACACTTGGCGAACACTCCGGAATCACCTGCCGGGCATGCCGGAACCACCTCTCAGATATGCCAGAACCGTGTGCCAATGACCCCGGAAGCACCTGCCGAGCACGCCGGAACCACCTGCTCGACTCGCCAGAACCACCTGCCGGACACGCAAAAATCACCTGCCGGCTATGCCACAACCAGTTGGGGAACACTTCGGAATCACCTGCCGGGCTTGCTGGAACCACCTGCCGGTCATGCCAAAATCACCTGCCAAGTACGCCAGTACCACTTGGCGGACACTGTGGAAACACCTGTCGGGCCGGCCGGAACCACATCTCAGACGTGCCAGAACCATGTGCATGAGATGCTGGAACCACACCCCGAACAGTCGGAAAACACCTGCCAAACCCGTCTGAACAACCTGCCGAGCACGCCGGAGCCACCTGCTCGACTCGCCGGAACCACCTACCTGACATGCCCAAATCACCAGCCGGGTATGCCAGAACCACTTGGCGGACACTCCGGAATCATCTGCTGGACATGCCGGAACCAGCTCTCAGACACACCAGAACCACGTGCCGGAGACGCCGGAAGCACCTGCCGAGCATGCCGGAGCCACCTGCTCGACTCGCCAGAAACACCTGCCGGACACGCCAAAATCACCTGCCGGGTACGCCAGAACCACCTGGCGGACACTCCGAAATCACCTGTCGTGCATGCCGGAACCACCTCTCAGACGTGCCGGAAGCACGTGCCGGACACGCCGGAATCACCTACCGGACAGACCGGAACCACCTGCCGAGCACGCCGGAGCCCCCTGTTCGACTCGCTGGAACCACCTGCCGGACAGGCCAATATCAACTGCTGGCTGTGCCAGAACCACCTGGGGGACGGTCCATAATCACCTGCCAGCCATGGCGGAACCACCTCTGAGACGTACCAGAACCACCTGCCGGAGAAGCTGGAAACACGTCCTGGACAGTCTGGAACCACCTGCCGGCCAAGCCTGAACCACCTGCCAAGCACAACGGAACAACCTGCCAGACACGCCAAAATCACCTGCGTGTTATGCCAGAACCACCTGGAGGACTCTCTGGGATGACCTGCCGGGAATGCCGGTACCACCTCTCAGACGTGCCAGAACCATGTGGCGGACAGTCCGGAATCACCTGTTGGGCATGCGCAACCACCTCTGAGACGTACCAGAACCACATGCCGTGCAGGCTGGAACCACCTACCGGACAGACCGGAATCACCTTTCGGGCATGCCGGAACCACCTGTCAGATGTGCCAGAAACAGGTGCCGGAGACGCCGGAAGCACCTGCCAAGCACGTTGGAACCACCTGCTCAACTCGCCTGAACCACCTGCCGGACATGCCAAAATCACCTGCCGACTATGCCAGAACCACTTGGCGAACACTCCGGAATCACTTGTCGGGCATGCAGGAACCAACTCTCAGACATGCCAGAACCCCGTGCCAATGACCCCGGAAGCACAAGCCGAGCACGCCGGAACCACCTGCTCGACTCGGCAGAACCACCTGCCGATCACGCAAAAATCACCTGCCGGCTACGCCACAACCAGTTGGTGAACACTTTGGAATCACCTGTCAGGCTTGCTGGAACCACCTGCCAGTCATGCCAAAATCACCTGCCAACTACGCCAGAACCGCTTGGCGGACACTGCGGAAACACCTGTCGGGCCGGCTGGAACCACATCTCAGACGTGCCAGAAACGTGTTCATGAGATGCTGGAACCACACCCCGAACAGACGGATACCACCTGCCAGAACCGCCTGAACCACCTGCCGAGCACGCCGGAACCACCTGCTCGACTCACCGGTACCACCTCTCTGACACGCCAAAATCACCTGCTGGGTATGCCAGAACCACTTGGCGGACACTCCGGAGTCATCTGCCGGACATGCCGGAACCAGCTCTCAGACACACCAGAACCAAGTGCCGGAGACGCCGGAAGCACCTGCCGAGCATGCCGGAGCCACCTGCTCGACTCGCCAGAAACACCTGCCGGACACGCCAAAATCACCTGCCGGGTATGCCAGAACCACCTGGCGGACACTACGGAATCACCTGCCGCGCATGCCGGAAGCACGTGCCAGACACGCCGCAAACACCTACCGGACAGACCGGAACCACCTGCCAAGAACACCGGAGCCACCTGTTCGACTCGCTGGAACCACCTGCCGGACAGGCCAATATCAACTGCTGGCTATGCCAGAACCACCTGGGGTACAGTCCGGGATCACCTGCCAGCCATGGCAGAACCACCTCTCAGACGTACCAGAACCACCTGCCGGAGAAGCTGGAAACACGTCCTGGACAGACTGGAAACACGTGACGGCCATGCCTGAACCACCTGCCGAGCACGGCGGAACCACCTGCCGGACACGCCAAAATCACCTGCGGGCTACGCCAGAACCACTTGGACGACTCTCCGAAATGACCTGCCGGGCATGTTGGAACCACCTCTCAGACGTGCCAGAAGCACGTGGCGGACAGTCCGGAATCACCTGTTGGGCATACGCAACCACCTCTGAGACGTACCAGAACCACGTGCCGTGCACGCCGGAACCACCTACCGGACAGACCGGAATCAACTTTTGGGCATGCCGGAACCACCAGTCAGATGTGCCAGAAACACGTGCCGGAGACGCCGGAAGCACCTGCCGAGCACGTCGCAACCACCTGCTCAACTCGCCTGAACCACCTGCCGGACACGCCAAAATCACCTGCCCGCTACACCAGCACCACTTCGGGGACAAGCCGGAATCACGTGAGGGGCATGCCGGCACAGCCTCTCAGACTGAACCTCGTGCCGGACACCACAGAACCACCTGCCGGGCAGACCGGAACCACCTGCCGGACACGCCGGAACCACCGGCTCGACCCGCCGGAACGACCGCTGGACATGCAAACTCACCTGCCGGCTACGCCGGAAACACTTGGCGAACACTCCGGAATCACCTGCCGGGCATGCCGGAACCACCTCTCAGACATGCCAGAACCCCGTGCCAATGACCCCAGAAGCACCAGCCGAGCACGCCGGAACCACCTGCTCGACTCGCCAGAACCACCTGCCGATCACGCAAAAATCACCTGCCGGCTACGCCACAACCAGTTGGTGAACACTTTGGAATCACCTGCCAGGCTTGCTGGAACCACCTGCCAGTCATGCCAAAATCACCTGCCAACTACGCCAGAACCGCTTGGCGGACACTGCGGAAACACCTGTCGGACCGGCTGGAACCACATCTGAGACATGCCAGAAACGTGTTCATGAGATGCTGGAACCACACCCCGAACAGACGGATACCACCTGCCAGAACCGCCTGAACCACCTGCCGAGCACGCCGGAACCACCTGCTCGACTCACCGGTACCACCTCCCTGACACGCCAAAATCACCTGCTGGGTATGCCAGATCCACTTGGCGGAGACTCCGGAATCATCTGCCGGACATGCCGGAACCAGCTCCCAGACACACCAGAACCAAGTGCCGGAGACGCCGGAAGCACCTGCCGAGCATGCCGGAGCCACCTGCTCGACTCGCCAGAAACACCTGCCGGAGACGCCAAAATCACCTGCCGGGTATGCCAGAACCACCTGGCGGACACTACGGAATCACCTGCCGCGCATGCCGGAACCACCTCTCAGACGTGCCGGAGGCACGTGCCAGACACGACGGAAACACCTACCGGACAGACCGGAACCACCTGCCAAGAACGCCGGAGCCACCTGTTCGACTCGCTGGAACCACCTGCCGGACAGGCCAATATCAACTGTTGGCTATGCCAGAACCACCTCGGGGACGGTCCGGAATCACCTGAGAGCCATGGCGGAACCACCTCTCACACGTACCAGAACAACCTTCCGGAGAAGCTGGAAACACGTCCTGGACAGTCTGGAACCACCTGCCGGCCAAGCCTGAACCACCGGCCAAGCACAACGGAACAACCTGCCAGACACGCCAAAATCACCTGCTGTGTATGCCAGAACCACTTGGCGGACACTCCGGAACATCTGCCGGACATGCCGGAACCAGCTTTCAGACACACCAGAAACAAGTGCCGGAGACGCCGGAAGCACCTGGCGAGCATGCCGGAGCCACCTGCTCGACTCGCCAGAAACACCTGCCGGACACGCCAAAATCACCTGCCGGGTATGCCAGAACCGCCAGGTGGACACTACGGAATCACCTGCCGCGCATGCCGGAAGCACGTGCCAGACACACCGGAAACACCTACCGCACAGACCGGAACCACCTGCCGAGCACGCCGGAGCCACCTGTTCGACTCCCTGGAACCACCTGCCGGACAGGCCAATATCAACTGCTAGCTATGCCAGAAACACCTGTGGGACGGTCCGGAATCACCTTCCAGCCATGGCGGAACCACCTCTCAGACGTACCAGAACCACCTGCCGGAGAAGCTGGAAACACGTCCTGGACAGACTGGAACCACGTGACGGCCATGCCTGAACCACCTGCCGAGCACGGTGGAACCACCTGCCGGACACACCAAAATCACATGCGGGCTACGCCAGAACCACTTGGACGACTCTCCGAAATGACCTGCCGGGCATGTTGAAACCACCTCTCAGACGTGCCAGAAGCACGTGGCGGACAGTCCGGAATCACCTGTTGGGCATACGCAACCACCTCTGAGACGTACCAGAACCACGTGCCGTGCACGCCGGAACCACCTACCGGACAGAACGGAATCAACTTTTGGGCATGCCGGAACCACCAGTCAGATGTGCCAGAAACACGTGCCGGAGACGCCGGAAGCACCTGCCGAGCACGTCGCAACCACCTGCTCAACTCGCCTGAACCACCTGCCGGACACGCCAAAATCACCTGCCCGCTACACCAGCACCACTTCGGGGACAAGCTGGAATCACGTGAGGGGCCTGCCGGCACAGCCTCTCAGACTGAACCTCGTGCCGGACACCACAGAACCACCTGCCGGACAGACCGGAACCACCTGCCGGACACGCCGGAACCACCGGCTCGACCCGCCGGAACGACTGCTGGACGTGCAAAATCTCCTGCCGGCTACGCCGGAAACACTTGGCGAACACTCCGGAATCACCTGCCGGGCATGCCGGAACCACCTCTCAGATATGCCAGAACCACGTGCCAATGAGCCCGGAAGCACCTGCCGAGCACGCCGGAGCCACCTGCTCGACTCGCCTGAACCACCTGCCGGACACGCAAAAATCACCTGCCGGCTACGCCACAACCAGTTGGGGAACACTTCGGAATCACCTGCCGGGCTTGCTGGAACCACCTGCCGGTCATGCCAAAATCACCTGCCAACTACGCCAGTACCACTTGGCGGACACTGTGGAAACACCTGTCGGGCCGGCCGGAACCACATCTCAGACGTGCCAGAACCATGTGCATGAGATGCTGGAACCACACCCCGAACAGATGGAAAACACCTTCCAGACCCGTCTGAACAACCTGCCGAGCACGCCGGAGCCACCTGCTCGACTCGCCGGAACCACCTACCTGACATGCCCAAATCACCAGCCGGGTATGCCAGAACCACTTGGCGGACACTCCGGAATCATCTGCCGGACATGCCGGAACCAGCTCTCAGGCACACCAGAACCACGTGCCGGAGACGCCGGAAGCACCTGCCGAGCATGCCAGAGCCACCTGCTCGACTCGCCAGAAACACCTGCCGGACACGCCAAAATCACTTGCCGGGTACGCCAGAACCACCTGGCGGACACTCCGAAATCACCTGTCGCGCATGCCGGAACCACCTCTCAGACGTGCCGGAAGCACGTGCCGGACACGCCGGAATCACCTACCGGACAGACCGGAACCACCTGACGAGCACGCCGGAGCCACCTGTTCGACTCGCTGGAACCACCTGCCGGACAGGCCAATATCAACTGCTGGCTATGCCAGAACCACCTGGGGGACGGTCCGGAATCACCTGCCAGCCACGGCGGAACCACCTCTCAGACGTACCAGAACCACCTGCCGGAGAAGCTGGAAACACGTCCTGGACAGTCTGGAACCACCTGCCGGCGAAGCCTGAACCACCTGCCAAGCACAACGGAACAACCTGCCAGACACGCCAAAATCACCTGCGTGTTATGCCAGAACCACTTGGAGGACTCTCTGGGATGACCTGCCGGGCATGCCGGAACCACCTCTCAGACGTGCCAGAACCATGTGGCGGACAGTCCGGAATCACCTGTTGGGCATGCGCAACCACCTCTGAGACGTACCAGAACCACATGTCGTGCAGGCTGGAACCACCTACCGGACAGACCGGAATCACCTTTCGGGCATGCCGGAACCACCTGTCAGATGTGCCAGAAACACGTGCCGGAGACGCCGGAAGCACCTGCCAAGCACGTTGGAACCACCTGCTCAACTCGCCTGAACCACCTGCCGGACATGCCAAAATCACCTGCCGACTATGCCAGAACCACTTGGCGAACACTCCGGAATCACTTGCCGGGCATGCAGGAACCACCTCTCAGACATGCCAGAACCCCGTGCCAATGACCCCGGAAGCACCAGCCGAGCAGGCCGGAACCACCTGCTCGACTCGCCAGAACCACCTGCCGATCACGGAAAAATCACCTGCCGGCTACGCCACAACCTGTTGGTGAACACTTTGGAATCACCTGCCAGGCTTGCTGGAACCACCTGCCAGTCATGCCAAAATCACCTGCCAACTACGCCAGAACCGCTTGGCGGACACTGCGGAAACACCTGTCGGGCCGGCTGGAACCACATCTCAGACGTGCCAGAAACGTGTTCATGAGATGCTGGAACCACACCCCGAACAGACGGATACCACCTGCCAGAACCGCCTGAACCACCTGCCGAGCACGCCGGAACCACCTGCTCGACTCACCGGTACCACCTCCCTGACACGCCAAAATCACCTGCTGGGTATGCCAGAACCACTTGGAGGACACTCCGGAATCATCTGCCGGACATGCCGGAACCAGCTCTCAGACACACCAGAACCAAGTGCCGGAGATGCCGGAAGCACCTGCCGAGCATGCCGGAGCCACCTGCTCGACTCGCCAGAAAAACCTGCCGGACACGCCAAAATCACCTGCCGGGTATGCCAGAACCGCCAGGCGGACACTACGGAATCACCTGTCACGCATGCCGGAAGCACGTGCCAGACACGCCGGAAACACCTACCGGACAGACCGGAACCACCTGCCAAGAACGCCGGAGCCACCTGTTCGACTCGCTGGAACCACCTGCCGGACAGGCCAATATCAACTGCTGGCTATGCCAGAACCACCTGGGGGACAGTCCGGGATCACCTGCCAGCCATGGCGGAACCACCTCTGAGACGTACCAGAACCACCTGCCGGAGAAGCTGGAAACACGTCCTGGACAGACTGGAAACACGTGACGGCCATGCCTGAACCACCTGCCGAGCACGGCGGAACCTCCTGCCGGACACGCCAAAATCACCTGCGGGCTACGCCAGAACCACTTGGACGACTCTCCGAAATGACCTGCCAGGCATGTTGGAACCACCTCTCAGACGTACCAGAAGCACGTGGCGGACAGTCCGGAATCACCTGTTGGGCATACGCAACCACCTCTGAGACGTACCAGAACCACGTGCCGTGCACGCCGGAACCACCTACCGGACAGACCGTAATCAACTTTTGGGCATGCCGGAACCACCAGTCAGATGTGCCAGAAACACGTGCCGGAGACGCCGGAAGCACCTGCCGAGCACGTCGCAACCACCTGCTCAACTCGCCTGAACCACCTGCCGGACATGCCAAAATCATCTGCCCGCTACACCAGCACCACTTCGGGGACAAGCCGGAATCACGTGAGGGGCATGCCGGCACAGCCTCTCAGACTGAACCTCGTGCCGGACACAACAGAACCACCTGCCGGACAGACCGGAACCACCTGCCGGACACGCCGGAAGCACCGGCTCGACCCGCCGGAACGACCGCTGGACATGCAAACTCACCTGCCGGCTACGCCGGAAACACTTGGCGAACACTCCGGAATCACCTGCTGGGCATGCCGGAACCACCTCTCAGATATGACAGAACCACCTGCTGGACACGCAAAAATCACCTGCCGGCTATGCCACAACCAGTTGGGGAACACTTCGGAATCACCTGCCGGGCTTGCTGGAACCACCTGCCGGTCATGCCAAAATCACCTGCCAACTACGCCAGTACCACTTGGCGGACACTGTGGAAACACCTGTCGGGCCGGCCGGAACCACATCTCAGACGTGCCAGAACCATGTGCATGAGATGCTGGAACCACACCCCGAACAGTCGGAAAACACCTGCCAGACCCGTCTGAACAACCTGCCGAGCACGCCGGAGCCACCTGCTCGACTCGCCGGAACCACCTACCTGACATGCCCAAATCACCAGCCGGGTATGCCAGAACCACTTGGCGGACACTCCGGAATCATCTGCTGGACATGCCGGAACCAGCTCTCAGACACACCAGAACCACGTGCCGGAGACGCCGGAAGCACCTGCCGAGCATGCCGGAGCCACCTGCTCGACTCGCCAGAAACACCTGCCGGACACGCCAAAATCACCTGCCGGGTACGCCAGAACCACCTGGCGGACACTCCGAAATCACCTGTCGCACATGCCGGAACCACCTCTCAGACGTGCCGGAAGCACGTGCCGGACACGCCGGAATCACCTACCGGACAGACCGGAACCACCTGCCGAGCACGCCGGAGCCCCCTGTTCGACTCGCTGGAACCACCTGCCGGACAGGCCAATATCAACTGCTGGCTGTGCCAGAACCACCTGGGGGACGGTCCATAATCACCTGCCAGCCATGGCGGAACCACCTCTGAGACGTACCAGAACCACCTGCCGGAGAAGCTGGAAACACGTCCTGGACAGTCTGGAACCACCTGCCGGCCAAGCCTGAACCACCTGCCAAGCACAACGGAACAACCTGCCAGACACGCCAAAATCACCTGCGTGTTATGCCAGAACCACCTGGAGGACTCTCTGGGATGACCTGCCGGGAATGCCGGAACCACCTCTCAGACGTGCCAGAACCATGTGGCGGAAAGTCCGGAATCACCTGTTGGGCATGCGCAACCACCGTTGTGACGTACCAGAACCACATGCCGTGCAGGCTGGAACCACCTACCGGACAGACCGGAATCACCTTTCGGGCATGCCGGAACCACCTGTCAGATGTGCCAGAAACACGTGCCGGAGACGCCGGAAGCACCTGCCAAGCACGTTGGAACCACCTGCTCAACTCGCCTGAACCACCTGCCGGACATGCCAAAATCACCTGCCGACTATGCGAGAACCACTTGGCGAACACTCCGGAATCACTTGTCGGGCATGCAGGAACCACCTCTCAGACATGCCAGAACCCCGTGCCAATGACCCCGGAAGCACAAGCCGAGCACGCCGGAACCACCTGCTCGACTCGCCAGAACCACCTGCCGATCACGAAAAAATCACCTGCCGGCTACGCCACAACCAGTTGGTGAACACTTTGGAATCACCTGCCAGGCTTGCTGGAACCACCTGCCAGTCATGCCAAAATCACCTGCCAACTACGCCAGAATAGCTTGGCGGACACTGCGGAAACACCTGTCGGGCCGGCTGGAACCACATCTCAGACGTGCTAGAAACGTGTTCATGAGATGCTGGAACCACACCCCGAACAGACGGATACCACCTGCCAGAACCGCCTGAACCACCTGCCGAGCACGCCGGAACCACCTGCTCGACTCACCGGTACCACCTCTCTGACACGCCAAAATCACCTGCTGGGTATGCCAGAACCACTTGGCGGACACTCCGGAGTCATCTGCCGGACATGCCGGAACCAGCTCTCAGACACACCAGAACCAAGTGCCGGAGACGCCGGAAGCACCTGCCGAGCATGCCGGAGCCACCTGCTCGACTCGCCAGAAACACCTGCCGGACACGCCAAAATCACCTGCCGGGTATGCCAGAACCACCTGGCGGACACTACGGAATCACCTGCCGCGCATGCCGGAACCACCTCTCAGACGTGCCGGAAGCACGTGCCGGACACGCCGGAAACACCTACCGGACAGACCGGAACCACCTGCCAAGAACGCCGGAGCCACCTGTTCGACTCGCTGGAACCACCTGCCGGACAGGCCAATATCAACTGCTGGCTATGCCAGAGCCGCCTGGGGGACAGTCCGGGATCACCTGCCAGCCATGGCGGAACCACCTCTCAGACGTACCAGAACCACCTGCCGGAGAAGCTGGAAACACGTCCTGGACACACTGGAACCACGTGACGGCCATGCCTGAACCACCTGCCGAGCACGGCGGAACCACCTGCCGGACACGCCAAAATCACCTGCGGGCTACGCCAGAACCACTTGGACGACTCTCCGAAATGACCTGCCGGGCATGTTGGAACCACCTCTCAGACGTGCCAGAAGCACGTGGCGGACAGTCCGGAATCACCTCTTGGGCATACGCAACCACCTCTGAGACATACCAGAACCACGTGCCGTGCACGCCGGAACCACCTACCGGACAGACCGGAATCAACTTTTGGGCATGCCGGAACCACCAGTCAGATGTGCCAGAAACACGTGCCGGAGACGCCGGAAGCACCTGCCGAGCACGTCGCAACCACCTGCTCAACTCGCCTGAACCACCTGCCGGACACGCCAAAATCACCTGCCCGCTACACCAGCACCACTTCGGGGACAAGCCGGAATCACGTGAGGGGCATGCCGGCACAGCCTCTCAGACTTAACCTCGTGCCGGACACCACAGAACCACCTGCCGGACAGACCGGAACCACCTGCCGGACACGCCGGAACCACCGGCTCGACCCGCCGGAACGACTGCTGGACATGCAAACTCACCTGCCGGCTACGCCGGAAACACTTGGCGAACACTCCGGAATCACCTGCCGGGCATGCCGGAACCACCTCTCAGATATGCCAGAACCGTGTGCCAATGACCCCGGAAGCACCTGCCGAGCACGCCGGAACCACCTGCTCGACTCGCCAGAACCACCTGCCGGACACGCAAAAATCACCTGCCGGCTATGCCACAACCAGTTGGGGAACACTTCGGAATCACCTGCCGGGCTTGCTGGAACCACCTGCCGGTCATGCCAAAATCACCTGCCAAGTACGCCAGTACCACTTGGCGGACACTGTGGAAACACCTGTCGGGCCGGCCGGAACCACATCTCAGACGTGCCAGAACCATGTGCATGAGATGCTGGAACCACACCCCGAACAGTCGGAAAACACCTGCCAAACCCGTCTGAACAACCTGCCGAGCACGCCGGAGCCACCTGCTCGACTCGCCGGAACCACCTACCTGACATGCCCAAATCACCAGCCGGGTATGCCAGAACCACTTGGCGGACACTCCGGAATCATCTGCTGGACATGCCGGAACCAGCTCTCAGACACACCAGAACCACGTGCCGGAGACGCCGGAAGCACCTGCCGAGCATGCCGGAGCCACCTGCTCGACTCGCCAGAAACACCTGCCGGACACGCCAAAATCACCTGCCGGGTACGCCAGAACCACCTGGCGGACACTCCGAAATCACCTGTCGTGCATGCCGGAACCACCTCTCAGACGTGCCGGAAGCACGTGCCGGACACGCCGGAATCACCTACCGGACAGACCGGAACCACCTGCCGAGCACGCCGGAGCCCCCTGTTCGACTCGCTGGAACCACCTGCCGGACAGGCCAATATCAACTGCTGGCTGTGCCAGAACCACCTGGGGGACGGTCCATAATCACCTGCCAGCCATGGCGGAACCACCTCTGAGACGTACCAGAACCACCTGCCGGAGAAGCTGGAAACACGTCCTGGACAGTCTGGAACCACCTGCCGGCCAAGCCTGAACCACCTGCCAAGCACAACGGAACAACCTGCCAGACACGCCAAAATCACCTGCGTGTTATGCCAGAACCACCTGGAGGACTCTCTGGGATGACCTGCCGGGAATGCCGGTACCACCTCTCAGACGTGCCAGAACCATGTGGCGGACAGTCCGGAATCACCTGTTGGGCATGCGCAACCACCTCTGAGACGTACCAGAACCACATGCCGTGCAGGCTGGAACCACCTACCGGACAGACCGGAATCACCTTTCGGGCATGCCGGAACCACCTGTCAGATGTGCCAGAAACAGGTGCCGGAGACGCCGGAAGCACCTGCCAAGCACGTTGGAACCACCTGCTCAACTCGCCTGAACCACCTGCCGGACATGCCAAAATCACCTGCCGACTATGCCAGAACCACTTGGCGAACACTCCGGAATCACTTGTCGGGCATGCAGGAACCAACTCTCAGACATGCCAGAACCCCGTGCCAATGACCCCGGAAGCACAAGCCGAGCACGCCGGAACCACCTGCTCGACTCGGCAGAACCACCTGCCGATCACGCAAAAATCACCTGCCGGCTACGCCACAACCAGTTGGTGAACACTTTGGAATCACCTGTCAGGCTTGCTGGAACCACCTGCCAGTCATGCCAAAATCACCTGCCAACTACGCCAGAACCGCTTGGCGGACACTGCGGAAACACCTGTCGGGCCGGCTGGAACCACATCTCAGACGTGCCAGAAACGTGTTCATGAGATGCTGGAACCACACCCCGAACAGACGGATACCACCTGCCAGAACCGCCTGAACCACCTGCCGAGCACGCCGGAACCACCTGCTCGACTCACCGGTACCACCTCTCTGACACGCCAAAATCACCTGCTGGGTATGCCAGAACCACTTGGCGGACACTCCGGAGTCATCTGCCGGACATGCCGGAACCAGCTCTCAGACACACCAGAACCAAGTGCCGGAGACGCCGGAAGCACCTGCCGAGCATGCCGGAGCCACCTGCTCGACTCGCCAGAAACACCTGCCGGACACGCCAAAATCACCTGCCGGGTATGCCAGAACCACCTGGCGGACACTACGGAATCACCTGCCGCGCATGCCGGAAGCACGTGCCAGACACGCCGCAAACACCTACCGGACAGACCGGAACCACCTGCCAAGAACACCGGAGCCACCTGTTCGACTCGCTGGAACCACCTGCCGGACAGGCCAATATCAACTGCTGGCTATGCCAGAACCACCTGGGGCACAGTCCGGGATCACCTGCCAGCCATGGCAGAACCACCTCTCAGACGTACCAGAACCACCTGCCGGAGAAGCTGGAAACACGTCCTGGACAGACTGGAAACACGTGACGGCCATGCCTGAACCACCTGCCGAGCACGGCGGAACCACCTGCCGGACACGCCAAAATCACCTGCGGGCTACGCCAGAACCACTTGGACGACTCTCCGAAATGACCTGCCGGGCATGTTGGAACCACCTCTCAGACGTGCCAGAAGCACGTGGCGGACAGTCCGGAATCACCTGTTGGGCATACGCAACCACCTCTGACACGTACCAGAACCACGTGCCGTGCACGCCGGAACCACCTACCGGACAGACCGGAATCAACTTTTGGGCATGCCGGAACCACCAGTCAGATGTGCCAGAAACACGTGCCGGAGACGCCGGAAGCACCTGCCGAGCACGTCGCAACCACCTGCTCAACTCGCCTGAAACACCTGCCGGACACGCCAAAATCACCTGCCCGCTACACCAGCACCACTTCGGGGACAAGCCGGAATCACGTGAGGGGCATGCCGGCACAGCCTCTCAGACTGAACCTCGTGCCGGACACCACAGAACCACCTGCCGGACAGACCGGAACCACCTGCCGGACACGCCGGAACCACCGGCTCGACCCGCCGGAACGACCGCTGGACATGCAAACTCACCTGCCGGCTACGCCGGAAACACTTGGCGAACACTCCGGAATCACCTGCCGGGCATGCCGGAACCACCTCTCAGATATGCCAGAACCACGTGCCAATGACCCCGGAAGCACCTGCCGAGCACGCCGGAACCACCTGTTCGACTCGCCAGAACCACCTGCCGGACACGCAGAAAGCACCTACCGGCTACGCCACAACCAGTTGGGGAACACTTCGGAATCACCTGCCGGGCGTGCTGGAACCACCTGCCGGTCACGCCAAAATCACATGCCAAGTACGCCAGTACCACTTGGCGGACACTGTGGAAACACCTGTCGGGCAGGCCGGAACCACATCTCAGACGTGCCAGAACCATGTGCATGAGATGCTGGAACCACACCCCGAACAGACGGAAAACACCTGCCAGACCCGTCTGAACAACCTGCCGAGCACGCCGGAGCCACCTGCTCGACTCGCCGGAACCACCTACCTGACATGCCCAAATCACCTGCTGGGTATGCCAGAACCACTTGACGGACACTCCGGAATCATCTGCTGGACATGCCGGAACCAGCTCTCAGACACACCAGAACCACGTGCCGGAGACGCCGGAAGCACCTGCCGAGCATGCCGGAGCCACCTGCTCGACTCGCCAGAAACACCTGCCGGACACGCCAAAATCACCTGCCGGGTACGCCAGAACCACCTGGCGGACACTCCGAAATCACCTGTCGCGCATGCCGGAACCACCTCTCAGACGTGCCGGAAGCACGTGCCGGACACGCCGGAATCACCTACCGGACAGACCGGAACCACCTACCGAGCACGCCGGAGCCACCTGTTCGACTCGCTGGAACCACCTGACGGACAGGCCAATATCAACTGCTGGCTATGCCAGAACCACCTGGGGGACGGTCCGGAATCACCTGCCAGCCCTGGCGGAACCACATCTCAGACGTACCAGAACCACCTGCCGGAGAAGCTGGAAACACGTCCTGGACAGTCTGGAACCACCTGCCGGCCAAGCCTGAACCACCTGCCAAGCACAACGGAACAACCTGCCAGACACGCCAAAATCACCTGCGTGTTATGCCAGAACCACTTGGAGGACTCTCTGGGATGACCTGCCGGGCATGCCGGAACCACCTCTCAGACGTGCCAGAACCATGTGGCGGACAGTCCGGAATCACCTGTTGGGCATGCGCAACCACCTCTGAGACGTACCAGAACCACATGCCGTGCAGGCTGGAACCACCTACCGGACAGACCGGAATCACCTTTCGGGCATGCCGGAACCACCTGTCAGATGTGCCAGAAACACGTGCCGGAGACGCCGGAAGCACCTGCCAAGCACGTTGGAACCACCTGCTCAACTCGCCTGAACCACCTGCCGGACATGCCAAAATCACCTGCCGACTATGCCAGAACCATTTGGCGAACACTCCGGAATCACTTGCCGGGCATGCAGGAACCACCTCTCAGACATGCCAGAACCCCGTGCCAATGACCCCGGAAGCACAAGCCGAGCACGCCGGAACCACCTGCTCGACTCGCCAGAACCACCTGCCGATCACGAAAAAATCACCTGCCGGCTACGCCACAACCAGTTGGTGAACACTTTGGAATCACCTGCCAGGCTTGCTGGAACCACCTGCCAGTCATGCCAAAATCACCTGCCAACTACGCCAGAATAGCTTGGCGGACACTGCGGAAACACCTGTCGGGCCGGCTGGAACCACATCTCAGACGTGCTAGAAACGTGTTCATGAGATGCTGGAACCACACCCCGAACAGACGGATACCACCTGCCAGAACCGCCTGAACCACCTGCCGAGCACGCCGGAACCACCTGCTCGACTCACCGGTACCACCTCTCTGACACGCCAAAATCACCTGCTGGGTATGACAGAACCACTTGGCGGACACTCCGGAATCATCTGCCGGACATGCCGGAACCAGCTCCCAGACACACCAGAACCAAGTGCCGGAGATGCCGGAAGCACCTGCCGAGCATGCCGGAGCCACCTGCTCGACTCGCCAGAAACACCTGCCGGACACGCCAAAATCACCTGCCGGGTATGCCAGAACCACCTGGCGGACACTACGGAATCACCTGCCGCGCATGCCGGAACCACCTCTCAGACGTGCCGGAAGCACGTGCCGGACACGCCGGAAACACCTACCGGACAGACCGGAACCACCTGCCAAGAACGCCGGAGCCACCTGTTCGACTCGCTGGAACCACCTGCCGGACAGGCCAATATCAACTGCTGGCTATGCCAGAGCCGCCTGGGGGACAGTCCGGGATCACCTGCCAGCCATGGCGGAACCACCTCTCAGACGTACCAGAACCACCTGCGGGAGAAGCTGGAAACACGTCCTGGACAGACTGGAACCACGTGACGGCCATGCCTGAACCACCTGCCGAGCACGGCGGAACCACCTGCCGGACACGCCAAAATCACCTGCGGGCTACGCCAGAACCACTTGGACGACTCTCCGAAATGACCTGCCGGGCATGTTGGAACCACCTCTCAGACGTGCCAGAAGCACGTGGCGGACAGTCCGGAATCACCTCTTGGGCATACGCAACCACCTCTGAGACATACCAGAACCACGTGCCGTGCACGCCGGAACCACCTACCGGACAGACCGGAATCAACTTTTGGGCATGCCGGAACCACCAGTCAGATGTGCCAGAAACACGTGCCGGAGACGCCGGAAGCACCTGCCGAGCACGTCGCAACCACCTGCTCAACTCGCCTGAACCACCTGCCGGACACGCCAAAATCACCTGCCCGCTACACCAGCACCACTTCGGGGACAAGCCGGAATCACGTGAGGGGCATGCCGGCACAGCCTCTCAGACTTAACCTCGTGCCGGACACCACAGAACCACCTGCCGGACAGACCGGAACCACCTGCCGGACACGCCGGAACCACCGGCTCGACCCGCCGGAACGACCGCTGGACATGCAAACTCACCTGCCGGCTACGCCGGAAACACTTGGCGAACACTCCGGAATCACCTGCCGGGCATGCCGGAACCACCTCTCAGATATGCCAGAACCGTGTGCCAATGACCCCGGAAGCACCTGCCGAGCACGCCGGAACCACCTGCTCGACTCGCCAGAACCACCTGCCGGACACGCAAAAATCACCTGCCGGCTATGCCACAACCAGTTGGGGAACACTTCGGAATCACCTGCCGGGCTTGCTGGAACCACCTGCCGGTCATGCCAAAATCACCTGCCAAGTACGCCAGTACCACTTGGCGGACACTGTGGAAACACCTGTCGGGCCGGCCGGAACCACATCTCAGACGTGCCAGAACCATGTGCATGAGATGCTGGAACCACACCCCGAACAGTCGGAAAACACCTGCCAGACCCGTCTGAACAACCTGCCGAGCACGCCGGAGCCACCTGCTCGACTCGCCGGAACCACCTACCTGACATGCCCAAATCACCAGCCGGGTATGCCAGAACCACTTGGCGGACACTCCGGAATCATCTGCTGGACATGCCGGAACCAGCTCTCAGACACACCAGAACCACGTGCCGGAGACGCCGGAAGCACCTGCCGAGCATGCCGGAGCCACCTGCTCGACTCGCCAGAAACACCTGCCGGACACGCCAAAATCACCTGCCGGGTACGCCAGAACCACCTGGCGGACACTCCGAAATCACCTGTCGCGCATGCCGGAACCACCTCTCAGACGTGCCGGAAGCACGTGCCGGACACGCCGGAATCACCTACCGGACAGACCGGAACCACCTGCCGAGCACGCCGGAGCCCCCTGTTCGACTCGCTGGAACCACCTGCCGGACAGGCCAATATCAACTGCTGGCTGTGCCAGAACCACCTGGGGGACGGTCCATAATCACCTGCCAGCCATGGCGGAACCACCTCTGAGACGTACCAGAACCACCTGCCGGAGAAGCTGGAAACACGTCCTGGACAGTCTGGAACCACCTGCCGGCCAAGCCTGAACCACCTGCCAAGCACAACGGAACAACCTGCCAGACACGCCAAAATCACCTGCGTGTTATGCCAGAACCACCTGGAGGACTCTCTGGGATGACCTGCCGGGAATGCCGGAACCACCTCTCAGACGTGCCAGAACCATGTGGCGGACAGTCCGGAATCACCTGTTGGGCATGCGCAACCACCTCTGAGACGTACCAGAACCACATGCCGTGCAGGCTGGAACCACCTACCGGACAGACCGGAATCACCTTTCGGGCATGCCGGAACCACCTGTCAGATGTGCCAGAAACACGTGCCGGAGACGCCGGAAGCACCTGCCAAGCACGTTGGAACCACCTGCTCAACTCGCCTGAACCACCTGCCAGACATGCCAAAATCACCTGCCGACTATGCCAGAACCACTTGGCGAACACTCCGGAATCACTTGTCGGGCATGCAGGAACCACCTCTCAGACATGCCAGAACCCCGTGCCAATGACCCCGGAAGCACAAGCCGAGCACGCCGGAACCACCTGCTCGACTCGGCAGAACCACCTGTCGATCACGCAAAAATCACCTGCCGGCTACGCCACAACCAGTTGGTGAACACTTTGGAATCACCTGCCAGGCTTGCTGGAACCACCTGCCAGTCATGCCAAAATCACCTGCCAACTACGCCAGAACCGCTTGGCGGACACTGCGGAAACACCTGTCGGGCCGGCTGGAACCACATCTCAGACGTGCCAGAAACGTGTTCATGAGATGCTGGAACCACACCCCGAACAGACGGATACCACCTGCCAGAACCGCCTGAACCACCTGCCGAGCACGCCGGAACCACCTGCTCGACTCACCGGTACCACCTCTCTGACACGCCAAAATCACCTGCTGGGTATGCCAGAACCACTTGGCGGACACTCCGGAGTCATCTGCCGGACATGCCGGAACCAGCTCTCAGACACACCAGAACCAAGTGCCGGAGACGCCGGAAGCACCTGCCGAGCATGCCGGAGCCACCTGCTCGACTCGCCAGAAACACCTGCCGGACACGCCAAAATCACCTGCCGGGTATGCCAGAACCACCTGGCGGACACTACGGAATCACCTGCCGCGCATGCCGGAAGCACGTGCCAGACACGCCGCAAACACCTACCGCACAGACCGGAACCACCTGCCAAGAACACCGGAGCCACCTGTTCGACTCGCTGGAACCACCTGCCGGACAGGCCAATATCAACTGCTGGCTATGCCAGAACCACCTGGGGGACAGTCCGGGATCACCTGCCAGCCATGGCAGAACCACCTCTCAGACGTACCAGAACCACCTGCCGGAGAAGCTGGAAACACGTCCTGGACAGACTGGAAACACGTGACGGCCATGCCTGAACCACCTGCCGAGCACGGCGGAACCACCTGCCGGACACGCCAAAATCACCTGCGGGCTACGCCAGAACCACTTGGACGACTCTCCGAAATGACCTGCCGGGCATGTTGGAACCACCTCTCAGACGTGCCAGAAGCACGTGGCGGACAGTCCGGAATCACCTGTTGGGCATACGCAACCACCTCTGACACGTACCAGAACCACGTGCCGTGCACGCCGGAACCACCTACCGGACAGACCGGAATCAACTTTTGGGCATGCCGGAACCACCAGTCAGATGTGCCAGAAACACGTGCCGGAGACACCGGAAGCACCTGCCGAGCACGTCGCAACCACCTGCTCAACTCGCCTGAACCACCTGCCGGACACGCCAAAATCACCTGCCCGCTACACCAGCACCACTTCGGGGACAAGCCGGAATCACGTGAGGGGCATGCCGGCACAGCCTCTCAGACTGAACCTCGTGCCGGACACCACAGAACCACCTGCCGGACAGACCGGAACCACCTGCCGGACACGCCGGAACCACCGGCTCGACCCGACGGAACGACCGCTGGACATGCAAACTCACCTGCCGGCTACGCCGGAAACACTTGGCGAACACTCCGGAATCACCTGCCGGGCATGCCGGAACCACCTCTCAGATATGCCAGAACCACGTGCCAATGACCCCGGAAGCACCTGCCGAGCACGCCGGAATCACCTGCTCGACTCGCCAGAACCACCTGCCGGACACGCAGAAAGCACCTACCGGCTACGCCACAACCAGTTGGGGAACACTTCGGAATCACCTGCCGGGCGTGCTGGAACCACCTGCCGGTCACGCCAAAATCACATGCCAAGTACGCCAGTACCACTTGGCGGACACTGTGGAAACACCTGTCGGGCCGGCCGGAACCACATCTCTGACGTGCCAGAACCATGTGCATGAGATGCTGGAACCACACCCCGAACAGACGCAAAACACCTGCCAGACCCGTCTGAACAACCTGCCGAGCACGCCGGAGCCACCTGCTCGACTCGCCGGAACCACCTACCTGACATGCCCAAATCACCTGCTGGGTATGCCAGAACCACTTGACGGACACTCCGGAATCATCTGCCGGACATACCGGAACCAGCTCTCAGACACACCAGAACCACGTGCCGGAGACACCGGAAGCACCTGCCGAGCATGCCGGAGCCACCTGCTCGACTCGCCAGAAACACCTGCCGGACACGCCAAAATCACCTGCCGGGTACGCCAGAACCACCTGGCGGACACTCCGAAATCACCTGTCGCGCATGCCGGAACCACCTCTCAGACGTGCCGGAAGCACGTGCCGGACACGCCGGAATCACCTACCGGACAGACCGGAACCACCTACCGAGCACGCCGGAGCCACCTGTTCGACTCGCTGGAACCACCTGACGGACAGGCCAATATCAACTGCTGGCTATGCCAGAACCACCTGGGGGACGGTCCGGAATCACCTGCCAGCCCTGGCGGAACCACCTCTCAGACGTACCAGAACCACCTGCCGGAGAAGCTGGAAACACGTCCTGGACAGTCTGGAACCACCTGCCGGCCAAGCCTGAACCACCTGCCAAGCACAACGGAACAACCTGCCAGACACGCCAAAATCACCTGCGTGTTATGCCAGAACCACTTGGAGGACTCTCTGGGATGACCTGCCGGGCATGCCGGAACCACCTCTCAGACGTGCCAGAACCATGTGGCGGACAGTCCGGAATCACCTGTTGGGCATGCGCAACCACCTCTGAGACGTACCAGAACCACATGCCGTGCAGGCTGGAACCACCTACCGGACAGACCGGAATCACCTTTCGGGCATGCCGGAACCACCTGTCAGATGTGCCAGAAACACGTGCCGGAGACGCCGGAAGCACCTGCCAAGCACGTTGGAACCACCTGCTCAACTCGCCTGAACCACCTGCCGGACATGCCAAAATCACCTGCCGACTATGCCAGAACCATTTGGCGAACACTCCGGAATCACTTGCCGGGCATGCAGGAACCACCTCTCAGACATGCCAGAACCCCGTGCCAATGACCCCAGAAGCACCAGCCGAGCACGCCGGAACCACCTGCTCGACTCGCCAGAACCAAATGCCGATCACGCAAAAATCACCTGCCGGCTACGCCACAACCAGTTGGTGAACACTTTGGAATCACCTGCCAGGCTTGCTGGAACCACCTGCCAGTCATGCCAAAATCACCTGCCAACTACGCCAGAACCGCTTGGCGGACACTGCGGAAACACCTGTCGGGCCGGCTGGAACCACATCTGAGACGTGCCAGAAACGTGTTCATGAGATGCTGGAACCACACCCCGAACAGACGGATACCACCTGCCAGAACTGCCTGAACCACCTGCCGAGCACGCCGGAACCACCTGCTCGACTCACCGGTACCACCTCCCTGACACGCCAAAATCACCTGCTGGGTATGCCAGATCCACTTGGCGGAGACTCCGGAATCATCTGCCGGACATGCCGGAACTAGCTCCCAGACACACCAGAACCAAGTGCCGGAGACGCCGGAAGCACCTGCCGAGCATGCCGGAGCCACCTGCTCGACTCGCCAGAAACACCTGCCGGACACGCCAAAATCACCTGCCGGGTATGCCAGAACCACCTGGCGGACACTACGGAATCACCTGCCGCACATGCCGGAAGCACGTGCCAGACACGCCGCAAACACCTACCGGACAGACCGGAACCACCTGCCAAGAACACCTGAGCCACCTGTTCGACTCGCTGGAACCACCTGCCGGACAGGCCAATATCAACTGCTGGCTATGCCAGAACCACCTGGGGGACAGTCCGGGATCACCTGCCAGCCATGGCGGAACCACCTCTCAGACGTACCAGAACCACCTGCCGGAGAAGCTGGAAACACGTCCTGGAAAGTCTGGAACCACCTGCCGGCCAAGCCTGAACCACCTGCCAAGCACAACCGAACAACCTGCCAGACACGCCAAAATCACCTGCGTGTTATGCCAGAACCACTTGGAGGACTCTCCGGGATGACCTGCCGGGCATGCCGGAACCACCTCTCAGACGTGCCAGAACCATGTGGCGGACAGTCCGGAATCACCTGTTGGGCATGCGCAACCACCTCTGAGACGTACCAGAACCACATGCCGTGCAGGCTGGAACCACCTACCGGACAGACCGGAATCACCTTTCGGGCATGCCGGAACCACCTGTCAGATGTGCCAGAAACACGTGCCGGAGACGCCGGAAGCACCTGCCGAGCACGTCGCAACCACCTGCTCAACTCGCCTGAACCACCTGCCGGACACGCCAAAATCACCTGCCCGCTACACCAGCACCACTTCGGGGACAAGCTGGAATCACGTGAGGGGCATGCCGGCAGAGCCTCTCAGACTGAACCTCGTGCCGGACACCACAGAACCACCTGCCGGACAGACCGGAACCACCTGCCGGACACGCCGGAACCACCGGCTCGACCCGCCGGAACGACTGCTGGACGTGCAAAATCACCTGCCGGCTACGCCGGAAACACTTGGCGAACACTCCGGAATCACCTGCCGGGCATGCCGGAACCACCTGTCAGATGTGCCAGAAACACGTGCCGGAGACGCCGGAAGCACCTGCCAAGCACGTTGGAACCACCTGCTCAACTCGCCTGAACCACCTGCCGGACGTGCCAAAATCACCTGCCGACTATGCCAGAACCACTTGGCGAACACTCCGGAATCACTTGCCGGGCATGCAGGAACCACCTCTCAGACATGCCAGAACCCCGTGCCAATGACCCCGGAAGCACCAGCCGAGCACGCCGGAACCTTCTGCTCGACTCGCCAGAACCACCTGCCGATCAAGCAAAAATCACCTGCCGGCTACGCCACAACCAGTTGGTGAACACTTTGGAATCACCTGCCAGGCTTGCTGGAACCACCTGCCGGTCATGCCAAAATCACCTGCCAACTAAGCCAGAACCGCTTGGCGGACACTGTGGAAACACCTGTCGGGCCGGCTGGAACCACATCTCAGACGTGCCAGAAACGTGTTCATGAGATGCTGGAACCACACCCCGAACAGACGGATACCACCTGCCAGAACCGACTGAACCACCTGCTGAGCACGCCGGAGACACCTGCTCGACTCACGGGTACCACCTCCCTGACACGCCAAAATCACCTGCTGGGTATGCCAGAACCACTTGGCGGACACTCCGGAATCATCTGCCTGACGTGCCGGAACCAGCTCTCAGACACACCAGAACCAAGTGCCGGAGACGCCGGAAGCACCTGTCGAGCATGCCGGAGCCACCTGGTGGACTCCCAGAAACACCTGCCGGACACGCCAAAATCACCTGCCTGGTATGCCAGAACCACCTGGCGGACACTACGGAATCACCTGCCGCGCATGCCGGAACCACCTCTCAGACGTGCCGGAGGCACGTGCCAGACACGACGGAAACACCTACCGGACAGACCGGAACCACCTGCCAAGAACGCCGGAGCCACCTGTTCGACTCGCTGGAACCACCTGCCGGACAGGCCAATATCAACTGCTGGCTATGCCAGAACCACCTGGGGGACGGTCCGGAATCACCTGAGAGCCATGGCGGAACCACCTCTCACACGTACCAGAACAACCTTCCGGAGAAGCTGGAAACACGTCCTGGACAGTCTGGAACCACCTGCCGGCCAAGCCTGAACCACCGGCCAAGCACAACGGAACAACCTGCCAGACACGCCAAAATCACCTGCTGTGTATGCCAGAACCACTTGGCGGACACTCCGGAACATCTGCCGGACATGCCGGAACCAGCTTTCAGACACACCAGAAACAAGTGCCGGAGACGCCGGAAGCACCTGGCGAGCATGCCGGAGCCACCTGCTCGACTCGCCAGAAACACCTGCCGGACACGCCAAAATCACCTGCCGGGTATGCCAGAACCGCCAGGTGGACACTACGGAATCACCTGCCGCGCATGCCGGAAGCACGTGCCAGACACGCCGGAAACACCTACCGCACAGACCGGAACCACCTGCCGAGCACGCCGGAGCCACCTGTTCGACTCCCTGGAACCACCTGCCGGACAGGCCAATATCAACTGCTAGCTATGCCAGAAACACCTGTGGGACGGTCCGGAATCACCTGCCAGCCATGGCGGAACCACCTCTCAGACGTACCAGAACCACCTGCCGGAGAAGCTGGAAACACGTCCTGGACAGACTGGAACCACGTGACGGCCATGCCTGAACCACCTGCCGAGCACGGTGGAACCACCTGCCGGACACACCAAAATCACATGCGGGCTACGCCAGAACCACTTGGACGACTCTCCGAAATGACCTGCCGGGCATGTTGGAACCACCTCTCAGACGTGCCAGAAGCACGTGGCGGACAGTCCGGAATCACCTGTTGGGCATACGCAACCACCTCTGAGACGTACCAGAACCACGTGCCGTGCACGCCGGAACCACCTACCGGACAGACCGGAATCAACTTTTGGGCATGCCGGAACCACCAGTCAGATGTGCCAGAAACACGTGCCGGAGACGCCGGAAGCACCTGCCGAGCACGTCGCAACCACCTGCTCAACTCGCCTGAACCACCTGCCGGACACGCCAAAATCACCTGCCCGCTACACCAGCACCACTTCGGGGACAAGCTGGAATCACGTGAGGGGCCTGCCGGCACAGCCTCTCAGACTGAACCTCGTGCCGGACACCACAGAACCACCTGCCGGACAGACCCGAACCACCTGCCGGACACGCCGGAACCACCGGCTCGACCCGCCGGAACGACTGATGGACGTGCAAAATCTCCTGCCGGCTACGCCGGAAACACTTGGCGAACACTCCGGAATCACCTGCCGGGCATGCCGGAACCACCTCTCAGATATGCCAGAACCACGTGCCAATGACCCCGGAAGCACCTGCCGAGCACGCCGGAGCCACCTGCTCGACTCGCCTGAACCACCTGCCGGACACGCAAAAATCACCTGCCGGCTACGCCACAACCAGTTGGGGAACACTTCGGAATCACCTGCCGGGCTTGCTGGAACCACCTGCCGGTCATGCCAAAATCACCTGCCAACTACGCCAGTACCACTTGGCGGACACTGTGGAAACACCTGTCGGGCCGGCCGGAACCACATCTCAGACGTGCCAGAACAATGTGCATGAGATGCTGGAACCACACCCCGAACAGATGGAAAACGCCTTCCAGACCCGTCTGAACAACCTGCCGAGCACGCCGGAGCCACCTGCTCGACTCGCCGGAACCACCTACCTGACATGCCCAAATCACCAGCCGGGTATGCCAGAACCACTTGGCGGACACTCCGGAATCATCTGCCGGACATGCCGGAACCAGCTCTCAGGCACACCAGAACCACGTGCCGGAGACGCCGGAAGCACCTGCCGAGCATGCCAGAGCCACCTGCTCGACTCGCCAGAAACACCTGCCGGACACGCCAAAATCACTTGCCGGGTACGCCAGAACCACCTGGCGGACACTCTGAAATCACCTGTCGCGCATGCCGGAACCACCTCTCAGACGTGCCGGAAGCACGTGCCGGACACGCCGGAATCACCTACCGGACAGACCGGAACCCCCTGACGAGCACGCCGGAGCCACCTGTTCGACTCGCTGGAACCACCTGCCGGACAGGCCAATATCAACTGCTGGCTATGCCAGAACCACCTGGGGGACGGTCCGGAATCACCTGCCAGCCCTGGCGGAACCACCTCTCAGACGTACCAGAACCACCTGCCGGAGAAGCTGGAAACACGTCCTGGACAGTCCGGAACCACCTGCCGGCCAAGCCTGAACCACCTGCCCAGCACAACGGAACAACCTGCCAGACACGCCAAAATCACCTGCGTGTTATGCCAGAACCACTTGGAGGACTCTCTGGGATGACCTGCCGGGCATGCCGGAACCACCTCTCAGACGTGCCAGAACCATGTGGCGGACAGTCCGGAATCACCTGTTGGGCATGCGCAACCACCTCTGAGACGTACCAGAACCACATGCCGTGCAGGCTGGAACCACCTACCGGACAGACTGGAATCACCTTTCGGGCATGCCGGAACCACCTGTCAGATGTGCCAGAAACACGTGCCGGAGACGCCGGAAGCACCTGCCAAGCACGTTGGAACCACCTGCTCAACTCGCCTGAACCACCTGCCGGACATGCCAAAATCACCTGCCGACTATGCCAGAACCACTTGGCGAACACTCCGCAATCAATTGCCGGGCATGCAGGAACCACCTCTCAGACATGCCGGAACCCCGTGCCAATGACCCCGGAAGCACCAGCCGAGCACGCCGGAACCACCTGCTCGACTCGCCAGAACCACCTGCCGATCAAGCAAAAATCACCTGCCGGCTACGCCACAACCAGTTGGTGAACACTTTGAAATCACCTGCCATGCTTGCTGGAACCACCTGCCAGTCATGCCAAAATCACCTCCCAACTACGCCAGAACCGCTTGGCGGACACTGCAGAAACACCTGTCGGGCCGGCTGGAACCACATCTCAGACGTGCCAGAACCATGTGGCGGACAGTCCGGAATAACCTGTTGGGCATACGCAACCACCTCTGACACGGACCAAAACCAAGTGCCGTGCACGCCGGAACGACCTACCGGACAGACCGGAATCCACCTTTGGGCATGCCGGAACCACCAGTCAGATGTGCCAGAAACATGTGCCGGAGACGCCGGAAGCACCTGCCGAGCACGTCGCAACCACCTGCTCAACTCGCCTGAACCACCTGCCGGACACGCCAAAATCACCTGCCCGCTACACCAGCACCACTTCGGGGACAAGCTGGAATCACGTGAGGGGCATGCCGGCACAGCCTCTCAGACTGAACCTCGTGCCGGACACCACAGAACCACCTGCCGGACAGACCGGAACCACCTGCCGGACACGCCGGAACCACCGGCTCGACCCGCCGGAATGACTGCTGGACGTGCAAAATCACCTGCCGGCTACGCCGGAAACACTTGGCGAACACTCCGGAATCACCTGCCGGACATGCCGGAACCACCTCTCAGATATGCCAGAACCACGTGCCAATGACCCTGGAAGCACCTGCCGAGCACGCCGGAACCACCTGCTGGACTCGCCAGAACCACCTGCCGATCACGCAAAAATCACCTGCCGGCTACGCCACAACCAGTTGGTGAACACTTTGGAATCACCTGCCAGGCTTGCTGGAACCACCTGCCAGTCATGCCAAAATCACCTGCCAACTACGCCAGAACCGCTTGGCGGACACTGCGGAAACACCTGTCGGGCCGGCTGGAACCACATCTCAGAGGTGCCAGAACCATGTGGCGGACAGTCCTTAATAACCTGTTGGGCATACTCAACCACCTCTGACACGTACCAAAACCACGTGCCGTGCACGCCGGAACCACCTACCGGACAGACCGGAATCAACCTTTGGGCATGCCGGAACCACCTGTCAGATGTGCCAGAAACACGTGCCGGAGACGCCGGAAGCACCTGCCAAGCACGTTGGAACCACCTGCTCAACTCGCCTGAACCACCTGCCGGACATGCCAAAATCACCTGCCGAGTATGCCAGAACCACTTGGCGAACACTCCGGAATCACTTGCCGGGCATGCAGGAACCACCTCTCAGACATGCCAGAACCCCGTGCCAATGACCCCGGAAGCACCAGCCGAGCACGCCGGAACCACCTGCTCGACTCGCCAGAACCACCTGCCGATCACGGAAAAATCACCTGCCGGCTACGCCACAACCAGTTGGTGAACACTTTGGAATCACCTGCCAGCCTTGCTGGAACCACCTGCCGGTCATGCCAAAATCACCTGCCAACTACGCCAGTACCACTTGGCGGACACTGTGGAAACACCTGTCGGGCCGGCCGGAACCACATCTCAGACGTGCCAGAACCATGTGCATGAGATGCTGGAACCACACCCCGAACAGACGGAAAACACCTGCCAGACCCGTCTGAACAACCTGCCGAACACGCCGGAGCCACCTGCTCGACTCGCCGGAACCACCTACCTGACATGCCCAAATCACCAGCCGGGTATGCCAGAACCACTTGGCGGACACTCCGGAATCATCTGCCGGACATGCCGGAACCAGCGCTCAGACACACCAGAACCACGTGCCGGAGACGCCGGAAGCACCTGCCGAGCATGCCGGAGCCACCTGCTCGACTCGCCAGAAACACCTGCCGGACACGCCAAAATGACCTGCCGGGTACGCCAGAACCACCTGGCGGACACTCCGAAATCACCTGTCGCTCATGCCAGAACCACCTCTAAGACGTGCCGGAAGCACGTGCGGGACACGCCGGAATCACCTACCGGACAGACCTGAACCACATGCCGAGAACGCCGGAACCACCTGTTCGACTCGCTGGAACCACCTGCCGGACAGGCCAATATCAACTGCTGGCTATGCCAGAACCACCTGGGGGACGGTCCGGAATCACCTGCCAGCCACGGCGGAACCACTTCTCAGACGTACCAGAACCACCTGCCGGAGAAGCTGGAAACACGTCCTGGACAGTCTGGAACCACCTGCCGGCCAAGCCTGAACCACCTGCCAAGCACAACCGAACAACCTGCCAGACACGCCAAAATCACCTGCGTGTTATGCCAGAACCACTTGGAGGACTCTCCGGGATGACCTGCCGGGCATGCCGGAACCACCTCTCAGACGTGCCAGAACCATGTGGCGGACAGTCCGGAATCACCTGTTGGGCATGCGCAACCACCTCTGAGACGTACCAGAACCACATGCCGTGCAGGCTGGAACCACCTACCGGACAGACCGGAATCACCTTTCGGGCATGCCGGAACCACCTGTCAGATGTGCCAGAAACACGTGCCGGAGACGCCGGAAGCACCTGCCAAGCACGTTGGAACCACCTGCTCAACTCGCCTGAACCACCTGCTGGACATGCCAAAATCACCTGCCGACTATGCCAGAACCACTTGGCGAACACTCCGGAATCACTTGCCGGGCATGCAGGAACCACCTCTCAGACATGCCAGAACCCCGTGCCAATGACCCCGGAAGCACCAGCCGAGCACGCCGGAACCACCTGCTCGACTCGCCAGAACCACCTTCCGATCACGCAAAAATCACCTGCCGGCTACGCCACAACCAGTTGGTGAACACTTTGGAATCACCTGCCAGGCTTGCTGGAACCACCTGCCGGTCATGCCAAAATCACCTGCCAACTACGCCAGAACCGCTTGGCGGACACTGCGGAATCACCTGTCGGGCCGGCTGGAACCACATCTCAGACGTGCCAGAAACGTGTTCATGAGATGCTGGAACCACACCCCGACCAGACGGATACCACCTGCCAGGACCGCCTGAACAACCTGATGAGCACGCCAGAACCACATGCTCGACTCACGGGTACCACCTCCCTGACACGCCAAAATCACCTGCTGGGTATGCCAGAACCACTTGGCGGACACTCCGGAATCATCTGCCGGACATGCCGGAACCAGCTCTCAGACACACCAGAACCAAGTGCCGGAGACGCCGGAAGCACCTGCCGAGCATGCCGGAGCCACCTGCTCGACTCGCCAGAAACACCTGCCGGACACGCCAAAATCACCTGCCGGGTATGCCAGAACCACCTGGCGGACACTACGGAATCACCTGCCGCGCATGCCGGAACCACCTCTCAGACGTGCCGGAAGCACGTGCCAGACACGCCGGAAACACCTACCGGACAGACCGGAACCACCTGCCAAGAACGCCGGAGCCTCCTGTTCGACTCGCTGGAACCACCTGCCGGACAGGCCAATATCAACTGCTGGCTATGCCAGAACCACCTGGGGGACAGTCCGGGATCACCTGCCAGCCATGGCGGAACCACCTCTGAGACGTACCAGAACCACCTGCCGGAGAAGCTGGAAACACGTCCTGGACAGACTGGAACCACGTGACGGCCATGCCTGAACCACCTGCCGAGCACGGCGGAACCACCTGTCGGACACGCCAAAATCACCTGCGGGCTACGCCAGAACCACTTGGACGACTCTCCGAAATGACCTGCCGGGCATGTTGGAACCACCTCTCAGACGTGCCAGAAGCACGTGGCGGACAGTCCGGAATCACCTGTTGGGCATACGCAACCACCTCTGAGACGTACCAGAACCACGTGCCGTGCACGCCGGAACCACCTACCGGACAGACCGGAATCAACTTTTGGGCATGCCGGAACCACCAGTCAGATGTGCCAGAAACACGTGCCGGAGACGCCGGAAGCACCTGCCGAGCACGTCGCAACCACCTGCTCAACTCGCCTGAACCACCTGCCGGAAACGCCAAAATCACCTGCCCGCTACACCAGCACCACTTCGGGGACAAGCTGGAATCACGTGAGGGGCCTGCCGGCACAGCCTCTCAGACTGAACCTCGTGCCGGACACCACAGAACCACCTGCCGGACAGACCGGAACCACCTGCCGGACACGCCGGAACCACCGGCTCGACCCGCCGGAACGACTGCTGGACGTGCAAAATCTCCTGCCGGCTACGCCGGAAACACTTGGCGAACACTCCGGAATCACCTGCCGGGCATGCCGGAACCACCTCTCAGATATGCCAGAACCACGTGCCAATGACCCCGGAAGCACCTGCCGAGCACGCCGGAGCCACCTGCTCGACTCGCCTGAACCACCTGCCGGACACGCAAAAATCACCTGCCGGCTACGCCACAACCAGTTGGGGAACACTTCGGAATCACCTGCCGGGCTTGCTGGAACCACCTGCCGGTCATGCCAAAATCACCTGCCAACTACGCCAGTACCACTTGGCGGACACTGTGGAAACACCTGTCGGGCCGGCCGGAACCACATCTCAGACGTGCCAGAACCATGTGCATGAGATGCTGGAACCACACCCCGAACAGATGGAAAACACCTTCCAGACCCGTCTGAACAACCTGCCGAGCACGCCGGAGCCACCTGCTCGACTCGCCGGAACCACCTACCTGACATGCCCAAATCACCAGCCGGGTATGCCAGAACCACTTGGCGGACACTCCGGAATCATCTGCCGGACATGCCGGAACCAGCTCTCAGGCACACCAGAACCACGTGCCGGAGACGCCGGAAGCACCTGCCGAGCATGCCAGAGCCACCTGCTCGACTCGCCAGAAACACCTGCCGGACACGCCAAAATCACTTGCCGGGTACGCCAGAACCACCTGGCGGACACTCCGAAATCACCTGTCGCGCATGCCGGAACCACCTCTCAGACGTGCCGGAAGCACGTGCCGGACACGCCGGAATCACCTACCGGACAGACCGGAACCACCTGACGAGCAAGCCGGAGCCACCTGTTCGACTCGCTGGAACCACCTGCCGGACAGGCCAATATCAACTGCTGGCTATGCCAGAACCACCTGGGGGACGGTCCGGAATCACCTGCCAGCCACGGCGGAACCACCTCTCAGACGTACCAGAACCAGCTGCCGGAGAAGCTGGAAACACGTCCTGGACAGTCTGGAACCACCTGCCGGCCAAGCCTGAACCACCTGCCAAGCACAACGGAACAACCTGCCAGACACGCCAAAATCACCTGCGTGTTATGCCAGAACCACTTGGAGGACTCTCTGGGATGACCTGCCGGGCATGCCGGAACCACCTCTCAGACGTGCCAGAACCATGTGGCGGACAGTCCGGAATCACCTGTTGGGCATGCGCAACCACCTCTGAGACGTACCAGAACCACATGTCGTGCAGGCTGGAACCACCTACCGGACAGACCGGAATCACCTTTCGGGCATGCCGGAACCACCTGTCAGATGTGCCAGAAACACGTGCCGGAGACGCCGGAAGCACCTGCCGAGCACGTCGCAACCACCTGCTCAACTCGCCTGAACCACCTGCCGGACATGCCAAAATCACCTGCCGACTATGCCAGAACCACTTGGCGAACACTCCGCAATCAATTGCCGGGCATGCAGGAACCACCTCTCAGACATGCCAGAACCCCATGCCAATGACCCCGGAAGCACCAGCCGAGCACGCCGGAACCACCTGCTCGACTCGCCAGAACCACCTGCCGATCACGGAAAAATCACCTGCCGGCTACGCCACAACCAGTTGGTGAACACTTTGGAATCACCTGCCAGGCTTGCTGGAACCACCTGCCAGTCATGCCAAAATCACCTGCCAACTACGCCAGAACCGCTTGGCGGACACTGCGGAAACACCTGTCGGGCCGGCTGGAACCACATCTCAGACGTGCCAGAAACGTGTTCATGAGATGCTGGAACCACACCCCGAACAGACGGATACCACCTGCCAGAACCGCCTGAACCACCTGCCGA
Source organism: Equus caballus (assembly GCF_041296265.1). NCBI lineage: Eukaryota > Metazoa > Chordata > Mammalia > Perissodactyla > Equidae > Equus > Equus caballus. Next base: position 7,357,556 of record NC_091700.1, on the reverse strand, counting down.
GCACGCCGGAACCACCTGCTCGACTCACCGGCACCACCTCCCTGACAAGCCAAAATCATCTGCTGGGTATGCCAGAACCACTTGGCGGACACTCCGGAGTCATCTGCCAGACATGCCGGAACCAGCTCTCAGACACACCAGAACCAAGTGCCGGAGATGCCGGAAGCACCTGCCGAGCATGCCGGAGCCACCTGCTCGACTCGCCAGAAACACCTGCCGGACACGCCAAAATCACCTGCCGGGTATGCCAGAACCGCCAGGCGGACACTACGGAATCACCTGTCACGCATGCCGGAAGCACGTGCCAGACACGCCGGAAACACCTACCGGACAGACCGGAACCACCTGCCAAGAACGCCGGAGCCACCTGTTCGACTCGCTGGAACCACCTGCCGGACAGGCCAATATCAACTGCTGGCTATGCCAGAACCACCTGGGGGACAGTCCGGGATCACCTGCCAGCCATGGCGGAACCACCTCTGAGACGTACCAGAACCACCTGCCGGAGAAGCTGGAAACACGTCCTGGACAGACTGGAAACACGTGACGGCCATGCCTGAACCACCTGCCGAGCACGGCGGAACCTCCTGCCGGACACGCCAAAATCACCTGCGGGCTACGCCAGAACCACTTGGACGACTCTCCGAAATGACCTGCCAGGCATGTTGGAACCACCTCTCAGACGTACCAGAAGCACGTGGCGGACAGTCCGGAATCACCTGTTGGGCATACGCAACCACCTCTGAGACGTACCAGAACCACGTGCCGTGCACGCCGGAACCACCTACCGGACAGACCGTAATCAACTTTTGGGCATGCCGGAACCACCAGTCAGATGTGCCAGAAACACGTGCCGGAGACGCCGGAAGCACCTGCCGAGCACGTCGCAACCACCTGCTCAACTCGCCTGAACCACCTGCCGGACATGCCAAAATCATCTGCCCGCTACACCAGCACCACTTCGGGGACAAGCCGGAATCACGTGAGGGGCATGCCGGCACAGCCTCTCAGACTGAACCTCGTGCCGGACACAACAGAACCACCTGCCGGACAGACCGGAACCACCTGCCGGACACGCCGGAAGCACCGGCTCGACCCGCCGGAACGACCGCTGGACATGCAAACTCACCTGCCGGCTACGCCGGAAACACTTGGCGAACACTCCGGAATCACCTGCTGGGCATGCCGGAACCACCTCTCAGATATGACAGAACCACCTGCTGGACACGCAAAAATCACCTGCCGGCTATGCCACAACCAGTTGGGGAACACTTCGGAATCACCTGCCGGGCTTGCTGGAACCACCTGCCGGTCATGCCAAAATCACCTGCCAACTACGCCAGTACCACTTGGCGGACACTGTGGAAACACCTGTCGGGCCGGCCGGAACCACATCTCAGACGTGCCAGAACCATGTGCATGAGATGCTGGAACCACACCCCGAACAGTCGGAAAACACCTGCCAGACCCGTCTGAACAACCTGCCGAGCACGCCGGAGCCACCTGCTCGACTCGCCGGAACCACCTACCTGACATGCCCAAATCACCAGCCGGGTATGCCAGAACCACTTGGCGGACACTCCGGAATCATCTGCTGGACATGCCGGAACCAGCTCTCAGACACACCAGAACCACGTGCCGGAGACGCCGGAAGCACCTGCCGAGCATGCCGGAGCCACCTGCTCGACTCGCCAGAAACACCTGCCGGACACGCCAAAATCACCAGCCGGGTACGCCAGAACCACCTGGCGGACACTCCGAAATCACCTGTCGCACATGCCGGAACCACCTCTCAGACGTGCCGGAAGCACGTGCCGGACACGCCGGAATCACCTACCGGACAGACCGGAACCACCTGCCGAGCACGCCGGAGCCCCCTGTTCGACTCGCTGGAACCACCTGCCGGACAGGCCAATATCAACTGCTGGCTGTGCCAGAACCACCTGGGGGACGGTCCATAATCACCTGCCAGCCATGGCGGAACCACCTCTGAGACGTACCAGAACCACCTGCCGGAGAAGCTGGAAACACGTCCTGGACAGTCTGGAACCACCTGCCGGCCAAGCCTGAACCACCTGCCAAGCACAACGGAACAACCTGCCAGACACGCCAAAATCACCTGCGTGTTATGCCAGAACCACCTGGAGGACTCTCTGGGATGACCTGCCGGGAATGCCGGAACCACCTCTCAGACGTGCCAGAACCATGTGGCGGAAAGTCCGGAATCACCTGTTGGGCATGCGCAACCACCGTTGTGACGTACCAGAACCACATGCCGTGCAGGCTGGAACCACCTACCGGACAGACCGGAATCACCTTTCGGGCATGCCGGAACCACCTGTCAGATGTGCCAGAAACACGTGCCGGAGACGCCGGAAGCACCTGCCAAGCACGTTGGAACCACCTGCTCAACTCGCCTGAACCACCTGCCGGACATGCCAAAATCACCTGCCGACTATGCGAGAACCACTTGGCGAACACTCCGGAATCACTTGTCGGGCATGCAGGAACCACCTCTCAGACATGCCAGAACCCCGTGCCAATGACCCCGGAAGCACAAGCCGAGCACGCCGGAACCACCTGCTCGACTCGCCAGAACCACCTGCCGATCACGAAAAAATCACCTGCCGGCTACGCCACAACCAGTTGGTGAACACTTTGGAATCACCTGCCAGGCTTGCTGGAACCACCTGCCAGTCATGCCAAAATCACCTGCCAACTACGCCAGAATAGCTTGGCGGACACTGCGGAAACACCTGTCGGGCCGGCTGGAACCACATCTCAGACGTGCTAGAAACGTGTTCATGAGATGCTGGAACCACACCCCGAACAGACGGATACCACCTGCCAGAACCGCCTGAACCACCTGCCGAGCACGCCGGAACCACCTGCTCGACTCACCGGTACCACCTCTCTGACACGCCAAAATCACCTGCTGGGTATGCCAGAACCACTTGGCGGACACTCCGGAGTCATCTGCCGGACATGCCGGAACCAGCTCTCAGACACACCAGAACCAAGTGCCGGAGACGCCGGAAGCACCTGCCGAGCATGCCGGAGCCACCTGCTCGACTCGCCAGAAACACCTGCCGGACATGCCAAAATCACCTGCCGGGTATGCCAGAACCACCTGGCGGACACTACGGAATCACCTGCCGCGCATGCCGGAACCACCTCTCAGACGTGCCGGAAGCACGTGCCGGACACGCCGGAAACACCTACCGGACAGACCGGAACCACCTGCCAAGAACGCCGGAGCCACCTGTTCGACTCGCTGGAACCACCTGCCGGACAGGCCAATATCAACTGCTGGCTATGCCAGAGCCGCCTGGGGGACAGTCCGGGATCACCTGCCAGCCATGGCGGAACCACCTCTCAGACGTACCAGAACCACCTGCCGGAGAAGCTGGAAACACGTCCTGGACACACTGGAACCACGTGACGGCCATGCCTGAACCACCTGCCGAGCACGGCGGAACCACCTGCCGGACACGCCAAAATCACCTGCGGGCTACGCCAGAACCACTTGGACGACTCTCCGAAATGACCTGCCGGGCATGTTGGAACCACCTCTCAGACGTGCCAGAAGCACGTGGCGGACAGTCCGGAATCACCTCTTGGGCATACGCAACCACCTCTGAGACATACCAGAACCACGTGCCGTGCACGCCGGAACCACCTACCGGACAGACCGGAATCAACTTTTGGGCATGCCGGAACCACCAGTCAGATGTGCCAGAAACACGTGCCGGAGACGCCGGAAGCACCTGCCGAGCACGTCGAAACCACCTGCTCAACTCGCCTGAACCACCTGCCGGACACGCCAAAATCACCTGCCCGCTACACCAGCACCACTTCGGGGACAAGCCGGAATCACGTGAGGGGCATGCCGGCACAGCCTCTCAGACTTAACCTCGTGCCGGACACCACAGAACCACCTGCCGGACAGACCGGAACCACCTGCCGGACACGCCGGAACCACCGGCTCGACCCGCCGGAACGACCGCTGGACATGCAAACTCACCTGCCGGCTACGCCGGAAACACTTGGCGAACACTCCGGAATCACCTGCCGGGCATGCCGGAACCACCTCTCAGATATGCCAGAACCGTGTGCCAATGACCCCGGAAGCACCTGCCGAGCACGCCGGAACCACCTGCTCGACTCGCCAGAACCACCTGCCGGACACGCAAAAATCACCTGCCGGCTATGCCACAACCAGTTGGGGAACACTTCGGAATCACCTGCCGGGCTTGCTGGAACCACCTGCCGGTCATGCCAAAATCACCTGCCAAGTACGCCAGTACCACTTGGCGGACACTGTGGAAACACCTGTCGGGCCGGCCGGAACCACATCTCAGACGTGCCAGAACCATGTGCATGAGATGCTGGAACCACACCCCGAACAGTCGGAAAACACCTGCCAAACCCGTCTGAACAACCTGCCGAGCACGCCGGAGCCACCTGCTCGACTCGCCGGAACCACCTACCTGACATGCCCAAATCACCAGCCGGGTATGCCAGAACCACTTGGCGGACACTCCGGAATCATCTGCTGGACATGCCGGAACCAGCTCTCAGACACACCAGAACCACGTGCCGGAGACGCCGGAAGCACCTGCCGAGCATGCCGGAGCCACCTGCTCGACTCGCCAGAAACACCTGCCGGACACGCCAAAATCACCTGCCGGGTACGCCAGAACCACCTGGCGGACACTCCGAAATCACCTGTCGTGCATGCCGGAACCACCTCTCAGACGTGCCGGAAGCACGTGCCGGACACGCCGGAATCACCTACCGGACAGACCGGAACCACCTGCCGAGCACGCCGGAGCCCCCTGTTCGACTCGCTGGAACCACCTGCCGGACAGGCCAATATCAACTGCTGGCTGTGCCAGAACCACCTGGGGGACGGTCCATAATCACCTGCCAGCCATGGCGGAACCACCTCTGAGACGTACCAGAACCACCTGCCGGAGAAGCTGGAAACACGTCCTGGACAGTCTGGAACCACCTGCCGGCCAAGCCTGAACCACCTGCCAAGCACAACGGAACAACCTGCCAGACACGCCAAAATCACCTGCGTGTTATGCCAGAACCACCTGGAGGACTCTCTGGGATGACCTGCCGGGAATGCCGGTACCACCTCTCAGACGTGCCAGAACCATGTGGCGGACAGTCCGGAATCACCTGTTGGGCATGCGCAACCACCTCTGAGACGTACCAGAACCACATGCCGTGCAGGCTGGAACCACCTACCGGACAGACCGGAATCACCTTTCGGGCATGCCGGAACCACCTGTCAGATGTGCCAGAAACAGGTGCCGGAGACGCCGGAAGCACCTGCCAAGCACGTTGGAACCACCTGCTCAACTCGCCTGAACCACCTGCCGGACATGCCAAAATCACCTGCCGACTATGCCAGAACCACTTGGCGAACACTCCGGAATCACTTGTCGGGCATGCAGGAACCAACTCTCAGACATGCCAGAACCCCGTGCCAATGACCCCGGAAGCACAAGCCGAGCACGCCGGAACCACCTGCTCGACTCGGCAGAACCACCTGCCGATCACGCAAAAATCACCTGCCGGCTACGCCACAACCAGTTGGTGAACACTTTGGAATCACCTGTCAGGCTTGCTGGAACCACCTGCCAGTCATGCCAAAATCACCTGCCAACTACGCCAGAACCGCTTGGCGGACACTGCGGAAACACCTGTCGGGCCGGCTGGAACCACATCTCAGACGTGCCAGAAACGTGTTCATGAGATGCTGGAACCACACCCCGAACAGACGGATACCACCTGCCAGAACCGCCTGAACCACCTGCCGAGCACGCCGGAACCACCTGCTCGACTCACCGGTACCACCTCTCTGACACGCCAAAATCACCTGCTGGGTATGCCAGAACCACTTGGCGGACACTCCGGAGTCATCTGCCGGACATGCCGGAACCAGCTCTCAGACACACCAGAACCAAGTGCCGGAGACGCCGGAAGCACCTGCCGAGCATGCCGGAGCCACCTGCTCGACTCGCCAGAAACACCTGCCGGACACGCCAAAATCACCTGCCGGGTATGCCAGAACCACCTGGCGGACACTACGGAATCACCTGCCGCGCATGCCGGAAGCACGTGCCAGACACGCCGCAAACACCTACCGGACAGACCGGAACCACCTGCCAAGAACACCGGAGCCACCTGTTCGACTCGCTGGAACCACCTGCCGGACAGGCCAATATCAACTGCTGGCTATGCCAGAACCACCTGGGGTACAGTCCGGGATCACCTGCCAGCCATGGCAGAACCACCTCTCAGACGTACCAGAACCACCTGCCGGAGAAGCTGGAAACACGTCCTGGACAGACTGGAAACACGTGACGGCCATGCCTGAACCACCTGCCGAGCACGGCGGAACCACCTGCCGGACACGCCAAAATCACCTGCGGGCTACGCCAGAACCACTTGGACGACTCTCCGAAATGACCTGCCGGGCATGTTGGAACCACCTCTCAGACGTGCCAGAAGCACGTGGCGGACAGTCCGGAATCACCTGTTGGGCATACGCAACCACCTCTGAGACGTACCAGAACCACGTGCCGTGCACGCCGGAACCACCTACCGGACAGACCGGAATCAACTTTTGGGCATGCCGGAACCACCAGTCAGATGTGCCAGAAACACGTGCCGGAGACGCCGGAAGCACCTGCCGAGCACGTCGCAACCACCTGCTCAACTCGCCTGAACCACCTGCCGGACACGCCAAAATCACCTGCCCGCTACACCAGCACCACTTCGGGGACAAGCCGGAATCACGTGAGGGGCATGCCGGCACAGCCTCTCAGACTGAACCTCGTGCCGGACACCACAGAACCACCTGCCGGGCAGACCGGAACCACCTGCCGGACACGCCGGAACCACCGGCTCGACCCGCCGGAACGACCGCTGGACATGCAAACTCACCTGCCGGCTACGCCGGAAACACTTGGCGAACACTCCGGAATCACCTGCCGGGCATGCCGGAACCACCTCTCAGACATGCCAGAACCCCGTGCCAATGACCCCGGAAGCACCAGCCGAGCACGCCGGAACCACCTGCTCGACTCGCCAGAACCACCTGCCGATCACGCAAAAATCACCTGCCGGCTACGCCACAACCAGTTGGTGAACACTTTGGAATCACCTGCCAGGCTTGCTGGAACCACCTGCCAGTCATGCCAAAATCACCTGCCAACTACGCCAGAACCGCTTGGCGGACACTGCGGAAACACCTGTCGGACCGGCTGGAACCACATCTGAGACATGCCAGAAACGTGTTCATGAGATGCTGGAACCACACCCCGAACAGACGGATACCACCTGCCAGAACCGCCTGAACCACCTGCCGAGCACGCCGGAACCACCTGCTCGACTCACCGGTACCACCTCCCTGACACGCCAAAATCACCTGCTGGGTATGCCAGATCCACTTGGCGGAGACTCCGGAATCATCTGCCGGACATGCCGGAACCAGCTCCCAGACACACCAGAACCAAGTGCCGGAGACGCCGGAAGCACCTGCCGAGCATGCCGGAGCCACCTGCTCGACTCGCCAGAAACACCTGCCGGACACGCCAAAATCACCTGCCGGGTATGCCAGAACCACCTGGCGGACACTACGGAATCACCTGCCGCGCATGCCGGAACCACCTCTCAGACGTGCCGGAGGCACGTGCCAGACACGACGGAAACACCTACCGGACAGACCGGAACCACCTGCCAAGAACGCCGGAGCCACCTGTTCGACTCGCTGGAACCACCTGCCGGACAGGCCAATATCAACTGTTGGCTATGCCAGAACCACCTCGGGGACGGTCCGGAATCACCTGAGAGCCATGGCGGAACCACCTCTCACACGTACCAGAACAACCTTCCGGAGAAGCTGGAAACACGTCCTGGACAGTCTGGAACCACCTGCCGGCCAAGCCTGAACCACCGGCCAAGCACAACGGAACAACCTGCCAGACACGCCAAAATCACCTGCTGTGTATGCCAGAACCACTTGGCGGACACTCCGGAACATCTGCCGGACATGCCGGAACCAGCTTTCAGACACACCAGAAACAAGTGCCGGAGACGCCGGAAGCACCTGGCGAGCATGCCGGAGCCACCTGCTCGACTCGCCAGAAACACCTGCCGGACACGCCAAAATCACCTGCCGGGTATGCCAGAACCGCCAGGTGGACACTACGGAATCACCTGCCGCGCATGCCGGAAGCACGTGCCAGACACACCGGAAACACCTACCGCACAGACCGGAACCACCTGCCGAGCACGCCGGAGCCACCTGTTCGACTCCCTGGAACCACCTGCCGGACAGGCCAATATCAACTGCTAGCTATGCCAGAAACACCTGTGGGACGGTCCGGAATCACCTTCCAGCCATGGCGGAACCACCTCTCAGACGTACCAGAACCACCTGCCGGAGAAGCTGGAAACACGTCCTGGACAGACTGGAACCACGTGACGGCCATGCCTGAACCACCTGCCGAGCACGGTGGAACCACCTGCCGGACACACCAAAATCACATGCGGGCTACGCCAGAACCACTTGGACGACTCTCCGAAATGACCTGCCGGGCATGTTGAAACCACCTCTCAGACGTGCCAGAAGCACGTGGCGGACAGTCCGGAATCACCTGTTGGGCATACGCAACCACCTCTGAGACGTACCAGAACCACGTGCCGTGCACGCCGGAACCACCTACCGGACAGAACGGAATCAACTTTTGGGCATGCCGGAACCACCAGTCAGATGTGCCAGAAACACGTGCCGGAGACGCCGGAAGCACCTGCCGAGCACGTCGCAACCACCTGCTCAACTCGCCTGAACCACCTGCCGGACACGCCAAAATCACCTGCCCGCTACACCAGCACCACTTCGGGGACAAGCTGGAATCACGTGAGGGGCCTGCCGGCACAGCCTCTCAGACTGAACCTCGTGCCGGACACCACAGAACCACCTGCCGGACAGACCGGAACCACCTGCCGGACACGCCGGAACCACCGGCTCGACCCGCCGGAACGACTGCTGGACGTGCAAAATCTCCTGCCGGCTACGCCGGAAACACTTGGCGAACACTCCGGAATCACCTGCCGGGCATGCCGGAACCACCTCTCAGATATGCCAGAACCACGTGCCAATGAGCCCGGAAGCACCTGCCGAGCACGCCGGAGCCACCTGCTCGACTCGCCTGAACCACCTGCCGGACACGCAAAAATCACCTGCCGGCTACGCCACAACCAGTTGGGGAACACTTCGGAATCACCTGCCGGGCTTGCTGGAACCACCTGCCGGTCATGCCAAAATCACCTGCCAACTACGCCAGTACCACTTGGCGGACACTGTGGAAACACCTGTCGGGCCGGCCGGAACCACATCTCAGACGTGCCAGAACCATGTGCATGAGATGCTGGAACCACACCCCGAACAGATGGAAAACACCTTCCAGACCCGTCTGAACAACCTGCCGAGCACGCCGGAGCCACCTGCTCGACTCGCCGGAACCACCTACCTGACATGCCCAAATCACCAGCCGGGTATGCCAGAACCACTTGGCGGACACTCCGGAATCATCTGCCGGACATGCCGGAACCAGCTCTCAGGCACACCAGAACCACGTGCCGGAGACGCCGGAAGCACCTGCCGAGCATGCCAGAGCCACCTGCTCGACTCGCCAGAAACACCTGCCGGACACGCCAAAATCACTTGCCGGGTACGCCAGAACCACCTGGCGGACACTCCGAAATCACCTGTCGCGCATGCCGGAACCACCTCTCAGACGTGCCGGAAGCACGTGCCGGACACGCCGGAATCACCTACCGGACAGACCGGAACCACCTGACGAGCACGCCGGAGCCACCTGTTCGACTCGCTGGAACCACCTGCCGGACAGGCCAATATCAACTGCTGGCTATGCCAGAACCACCTGGGGGACGGTCCGGAATCACCTGCCAGCCACGGCGGAACCACCTCTCAGACGTACCAGAACCACCTGCCGGAGAAGCTGGAAACACGTCCTGGACAGTCTGGAACCACCTGCCGGCGAAGCCTGAACCACCTGCCAAGCACAACGGAACAACCTGCCAGACACGCCAAAATCACCTGCGTGTTATGCCAGAACCACTTGGAGGACTCTCTGGGATGACCTGCCGGGCATGCCGGAACCACCTCTCAGACGTGCCAGAACCATGTGGCGGACAGTCCGGAATCACCTGTTGGGCATGCGCAACCACCTCTGAGACGTACCAGAACCACATGTCGTGCAGGCTGGAACCACCTACCGGACAGACCGGAATCACCTTTCGGGCATGCCGGAACCACCTGTCAGATGTGCCAGAAACACGTGCCGGAGACGCCGGAAGCACCTGCCAAGCACGTTGGAACCACCTGCTCAACTCGCCTGAACCACCTGCCGGACATGCCAAAATCACCTGCCGACTATGCCAGAACCACTTGGCGAACACTCCGGAATCACTTGCCGGGCATGCAGGAACCACCTCTCAGACATGCCAGAACCCCGTGCCAATGACCCCGGAAGCACCAGCCGAGCAGGCCGGAACCACCTGCTCGACTCGCCAGAACCACCTGCCGATCACGGAAAAATCACCTGCCGGCTACGCCACAACCTGTTGGTGAACACTTTGGAATCACCTGCCAGGCTTGCTGGAACCACCTGCCAGTCATGCCAAAATCACCTGCCAACTACGCCAGAACCGCTTGGCGGACACTGCGGAAACACCTGTCGGGCCGGCTGGAACCACATCTCAGACGTGCCAGAAACGTGTTCATGAGATGCTGGAACCACACCCCGAACAGACGGATACCACCTGCCAGAACCGCCTGAACCACCTGCCGAGCACGCCGGAACCACCTGCTCGACTCACCGGTACCACCTCCCTGACACGCCAAAATCACCTGCTGGGTATGCCAGAACCACTTGGAGGACACTCCGGAATCATCTGCCGGACATGCCGGAACCAGCTCTCAGACACACCAGAACCAAGTGCCGGAGATGCCGGAAGCACCTGCCGAGCATGCCGGAGCCACCTGCTCGACTCGCCAGAAAAACCTGCCGGACACGCCAAAATCACCTGCCGGGTATGCCAGAACCGCCAGGCGGACACTACGGAATCACCTGTCACGCATGCCGGAAGCACGTGCCAGAAACGCCGGAAACACCTACCGGACAGACCGGAACCACCTGCCAAGAACACCGGAGCCACCTGTTCGACTCGCTGGAACCACCTGCCGGACAGGCCAATATCAACTGCTGGCTATGCCAGAACCACCTGGGGGACAGTCCGGGATCACCTGCCAGCCATGGCGGAACCACCTCTGAGACGTACCAGAACCACCTGCCGGAGAAGCTGGAAACACGTCCTGGACAGACTGGAAACACGTGACGGCCATGCCTGAACCACCTGCCGAGCACGGCGGAACCTCCTGCCGGACACGCCAAAATCACCTGCGGGCTACGCCAGAACCACTTGGACGACTCTCCGAAATGACCTGCCAGGCATGTTGGAACCACCTCTCAGACGTACCAGAAGCACGTGGCGGACAGTCCGGAATCACCTGTTGGGCATACGCAACCACCTCTGAGACGTACCAGAACCACGTGCCGTGCACGCCGGAACCACCTACCGGACAGACCGTAATCAACTTTTGGGCATGCCGGAACCACCAGTCAGATGTGCCAGAAACACGTGCCGGAGACGCCGGAAGCACCTGCCGAGCACGTCGCAACCACCTGCTCAACTCGCCTGAACCACCTGCCGGACATGCCAAAATCATCTGCCCGCTACACCAGCACCACTTCGGGGACAAGCCGGAATCACGTGAGGGGCATGCCGGCACAGCCTCTCAGACTGAACCTCGTGCCGGACACAACAGAACCACCTGCCGGACAGACCGGAACCACCTGCCGGACACGCCGGAAGCACCGGCTCGACCCGCCGGAACGACCGCTGGACATGCAAACTCACCTGCCGGCTACGCCGGAAACACTTGGCGAACACTCCGGAATCACCTGCTGGGCATGCCGGAACCACCTCTCAGATATGACAGAACCACCTGCTGGACACGCAAAAATCACCTGCCGGCTATGCCACAACCAGTTGGGGAACACTTCGGAATCACCTGCCGGGCTTGCTGGAACCACCTGCCGGTCATGCCAAAATCACCTGCCAACTACGCCAGTACCACTTGGCGGACACTGTGGAAACACCTGTCGGGCCGGCCGGAACCACATCTCAGACGTGCCAGAACCATGTGCATGAGATGCTGGAACCACACCCCGAACAGTCGGAAAACACCTGCCAGACCCGTCTGAACAACCTGCCGAGCACGCCGGAGCCACCTGCTCGACTCGCCGGAACCACCTACCTGACATGCCCAAATCACCAGCCGGGTATGCCAGAACCACTTGGCGGACACTCCGGAATCATCTGCTGGACATGCCGGAACCAGCTCTCAGACACACCAGAACCACGTGCCGGAGACGCCGGAAGCACCTGCCGAGCATGCCGGAGCCACCTGCTCGACTCGCCAGAAACACCTGCCGGACACGCCAAAATCACCTGCCGGGTACGCCAGAACCACCTGGCGGACACTCCGAAATCACCTGTCGCACATGCCGGAACCACCTCTCAGACGTGCCGGAAGCACGTGCCGGACACGCCGGAATCACCTACCGGACAGACCGGAACCACCTGCCGAGCACGCCGGAGCCCCCTGTTCGACTCGCTGGAACCACCTGCCGGACAGGCCAATATCAACTGCTGGCTGTGCCAGAACCACCTGGGGGACGGTCCATAATCACCTGCCAGCCATGGCGGAACCACCTCTGAGACGTACCAGAACCACCTGCCGGAGAAGCTGGAAACACGTCCTGGACAGTCTGGAACCACCTGCCGGCCAAGCCTGAACCACCTGCCAAGCACAACGGAACAACCTGCCAGACACGCCAAAATCACCTGCGTGTTATGCCAGAACCACCTGGAGGACTCTCTGGGATGACCTGCCGGGAATGCCGGAACCACCTCTCAGACGTGCCAGAACCATGTGGCGGAAAGTCCGGAATCACCTGTTGGGCATGCGCAACCACCGTTGTGACGTACCAGAACCACATGCCGTGCAGGCTGGAACCACCTACCGGACAGACCGGAATCACCTTTCGGGCATGCCGGAACCACCTGTCAGATGTGCCAGAAACACGTGCCGGAGACGCCGGAAGCACCTGCCAAGCACGTTGGAACCACCTGCTCAACTCGCCTGAACCACCTGCCGGACATGCCAAAATCACCTGCCGACTATGCGAGAACCACTTGGCGAACACTCCGGAATCACTTGTCGGGCATGCAGGAACCACCTCTCAGACATGCCAGAACCCCGTGCCAATGACCCCGGAAGCACAAGCCGAGCACGCCGGAACCACCTGCTCGACTCGCCAGAACCACCTGCCGATCACGAAAAAATCACCTGCCGGCTACGCCACAACCAGTTGGTGAACACTTTGGAATCACCTGCCAGGCTTGCTGGAACCACCTGCCAGTCATGCCAAAATCACCTGCCAACTACGCCAGAATAGCTTGGCGGACACTGCGGAAACACCTGTCGGGCCGGCTGGAACCACATCTCAGACGTGCTAGAAACGTGTTCATGAGATGCTGGAACCACACCCCGAACAGACGGATACCACCTGCCAGAACCGCCTGAACCACCTGCCGAGCACGCCGGAACCACCTGCTCGACTCACCGGTACCACCTCTCTGACACGCCAAAATCACCTGCTGGGTATGCCAGAACCACTTGGCGGACACTCCGGAGTCATCTGCCGGACATGCCGGAACCAGCTCTCAGACACACCAGAACCAAGTGCCGGAGACGCCGGAAGCACCTGCCGAGCATGCCGGAGCCACCTGCTCGACTCGCCAGAAACACCTGCCGGACACGCCAAAATCACCTGCCGGGTATGCCAGAACCACCTGGCGGACACTACGGAATCACCTGCCGCGCATGCCGGAACCACCTCTCAGACGTGCCGGAAGCACGTGCCGGACACGCCGGAAACACCTACCGGACAGACCGGAACCACCTGCCAAGAACGCCGGAGCCACCTGTTCGACTCGCTGGAACCACCTGCCGGACAGGCCAATATCAACTGCTGGCTATGCCAGAGCCGCCTGGGGGACAGTCCGGGATCACCTGCCAGCCATGGCGGAACCACCTCTCAGACGTACCAGAACCACCTGCCGGAGAAGCTGGAAACACGTCCTGGACACACTGGAACCACGTGACGGCCATGCCTGAACCACCTGCCGAGCACGGCGGAACCACCTGCCGGACACGCCAAAATCACCTGCGGGCTACGCCAGAACCACTTGGACGACTCTCCGAAATGACCTGCCGGGCATGTTGGAACCACCTCTCAGACGTGCCAGAAGCACGTGGCGGACAGTCCGGAATCACCTCTTGGGCATACGCAACCACCTCTGAGACATACCAGAACCACGTGCCGTGCACGCCGGAACCACCTACCGGACAGACCGGAATCAACTTTTGGGCATGCCGGAACCACCAGTCAGATGTGCCAGAAACACGTGCCGGAGACGCCGGAAGCACCTGCCGAGCACGTCGCAACCACCTGCTCAACTCGCCTGAACCACCTGCCGGACACGCCAAAATCACCTGCCCGCTACACCAGCACCACTTCGGGGACAAGCCGGAATCACGTGAGGGGCATGCCGGCACAGCCTCTCAGACTTAACCTCGTGCCGGACACCACAGAACCACCTGCCGGACAGACCGGAACCACCTGCCGGACACGCCGGAACCACCGGCTCGACCCGCCGGAACGACTGCTGGACATGCAAACTCACCTGCCGGCTACGCCGGAAACACTTGGCGAACACTCCGGAATCACCTGCCGGGCATGCCGGAACCACCTCTCAGATATGCCAGAACCGTGTGCCAATGACCCCGGAAGCACCTGCCGAGCACGCCGGAACCACCTGCTCGACTCGCCAGAACCACCTGCCGGACACGCAAAAATCACCTGCCGGCTATGCCACAACCAGTTGGGGAACACTTCGGAATCACCTGCCGGGCTTGCTGGAACCACCTGCCGGTCATGCCAAAATCACCTGCCAAGTACGCCAGTACCACTTGGCGGACACTGTGGAAACACCTGTCGGGCCGGCCGGAACCACATCTCAGACGTGCCAGAACCATGTGCATGAGATGCTGGAACCACACCCCGAACAGTCGGAAAACACCTGCCAAACCCGTCTGAACAACCTGCCGAGCACGCCGGAGCCACCTGCTCGACTCGCCGGAACCACCTACCTGACATGCCCAAATCACCAGCCGGGTATGCCAGAACCACTTGGCGGACACTCCGGAATCATCTGCTGGACATGCCGGAACCAGCTCTCAGACACACCAGAACCACGTGCCGGAGACGCCGGAAGCACCTGCCGAGCATGCCGGAGCCACCTGCTCGACTCGCCAGAAACACCTGCCGGACACGCCAAAATCACCTGCCGGGTACGCCAGAACCACCTGGCGGACACTCCGAAATCACCTGTCGTGCATGCCGGAACCACCTCTCAGACGTGCCGGAAGCACGTGCCGGACACGCCGGAATCACCTACCGGACAGACCGGAACCACCTGCCGAGCACGCCGGAGCCCCCTGTTCGACTCGCTGGAACCACCTGCCGGACAGGCCAATATCAACTGCTGGCTGTGCCAGAACCACCTGGGGGACGGTCCATAATCACCTGCCAGCCATGGCGGAACCACCTCTGAGACGTACCAGAACCACCTGCCGGAGAAGCTGGAAACACGTCCTGGACAGTCTGGAACCACCTGCCGGCCAAGCCTGAACCACCTGCCAAGCACAACGGAACAACCTGCCAGACACGCCAAAATCACCTGCGTGTTATGCCAGAACCACCTGGAGGACTCTCTGGGATGACCTGCCGGGAATGCCGGTACCACCTCTCAGACGTGCCAGAACCATGTGGCGGACAGTCCGGAATCACCTGTTGGGCATGCGCAACCACCTCTGAGACGTACCAGAACCACATGCCGTGCAGGCTGGAACCACCTACCGGACAGACCGGAATCACCTTTCGGGCATGCCGGAACCACCTGTCAGATGTGCCAGAAACAGGTGCCGGAGACGCCGGAAGCACCTGCCAAGCACGTTGGAACCACCTGCTCAACTCGCCTGAACCACCTGCCGGACATGCCAAAATCACCTGCCGACTATGCCAGAACCACTTGGCGAACACTCCGGAATCACTTGTCGGGCATGCAGGAACCAACTCTCAGACATGCCAGAACCCCGTGCCAATGACCCCGGAAGCACAAGCCGAGCACGCCGGAACCACCTGCTCGACTCGGCAGAACCACCTGCCGATCACGCAAAAATCACCTGCCGGCTACGCCACAACCAGTTGGTGAACACTTTGGAATCACCTGTCAGGCTTGCTGGAACCACCTGCCAGTCATGCCAAAATCACCTGCCAACTACGCCAGAACCGCTTGGCGGACACTGCGGAAACACCTGTCGGGCCGGCTGGAACCACATCTCAGACGTGCCAGAAACGTGTTCATGAGATGCTGGAACCACACCCCGAACAGACGGATACCACCTGCCAGAACCGCCTGAACCACCTGCCGAGCACGCCGGAACCACCTGCTCGACTCACCGGTACCACCTCTCTGACACGCCAAAATCACCTGCTGGGTATGCCAGAACCACTTGGCGGACACTCCGGAGTCATCTGCCGGACATGCCGGAACCAGCTCTCAGACACACCAGAACCAAGTGCCGGAGACGCCGGAAGCACCTGCCGAGCATGCCGGAGCCACCTGCTCGACTCGCCAGAAACACCTGCCGGACACGCCAAAATCACCTGCCGGGTATGCCAGAACCACCTGGCGGACACTACGGAATCACCTGCCGCGCATGCCGGAAGCACGTGCCAGACACGCCGCAAACACCTACCGGACAGACCGGAACCACCTGCCAAGAACACCGGAGCCACCTGTTCGACTCGCTGGAACCACCTGCCGGACAGGCCAATATCAACTGCTGGCTATGCCAGAACCACCTGGGGCACAGTCCGGGATCACCTGCCAGCCATGGCAGAACCACCTCTCAGACGTACCAGAACCACCTGCCGGAGAAGCTGGAAACACGTCCTGGACAGACTGGAAACACGTGACGGCCATGCCTGAACCACCTGCCGAGCACGGCGGAACCACCTGCCGGACACGCCAAAATCACCTGCGGGCTACGCCAGAACCACTTGGACGACTCTCCGAAATGACCTGCCGGGCATGTTGGAACCACCTCTCAGACGTGCCAGAAGCACGTGGCGGACAGTCCGGAATCACCTGTTGGGCATACGCAACCACCTCTGACACGTACCAGAACCACGTGCCGTGCACGCCGGAACCACCTACCGGACAGACCGGAATCAACTTTTGGGCATGCCGGAACCACCAGTCAGATGTGCCAGAAACACGTGCCGGAGACGCCGGAAGCACCTGCCGAGCACGTCGCAACCACCTGCTCAACTCGCCTGAAACACCTGCCGGACACGCCAAAATCACCTGCCCGCTACACCAGCACCACTTCGGGGACAAGCCGGAATCACGTGAGGGGCATGCCGGCACAGCCTCTCAGACTGAACCTCGTGCCGGACACCACAGAACCACCTGCCGGACAGACCGGAACCACCTGCCGGACACGCCGGAACCACCGGCTCGACCCGCCGGAACGACCGCTGGACATGCAAACTCACCTGCCGGCTACGCCGGAAACACTTGGCGAACACTCCGGAATCACCTGCCGGGCATGCCGGAACCACCTCTCAGATATGCCAGAACCACGTGCCAATGACCCCGGAAGCACCTGCCGAGCACGCCGGAACCACCTGTTCGACTCGCCAGAACCACCTGCCGGACACGCAGAAAGCACCTACCGGCTACGCCACAACCAGTTGGGGAACACTTCGGAATCACCTGCCGGGCGTGCTGGAACCACCTGCCGGTCACGCCAAAATCACATGCCAAGTACGCCAGTACCACTTGGCGCACACTGTGGAAACACCTGTCGGGCAGGCCGGAACCACATCTCAGACGTGCCAGAACCATGTGCATGAGATGCTGGAACCACACCCCGAACAGACGGAAAACACCTGCCAGACCCGTCTGAACAACCTGCCGAGCACGCCGGAGCCACCTGCTCGACTCGCCGGAACCACCTACCTGACATGCCCAAATCACCTGCTGGGTATGCCAGAACCACTTGACGGACACTCCGGAATCATCTGCTGGACATGCCGGAACCAGCTCTCAGACACACCAGAACCACGTGCCGGAGACGCCGGAAGCACCTGCCGAGCATGCCGGAGCCACCTGCTCGACTCGCCAGAAACACCTGCCGGACACGCCAAAATCACCTGCCGGGTACGCCAGAACCACCTGGCGGACACTCCGAAATCACCTGTCGCGCATGCCGGAACCACCTCTCAGACGTGCCGGAAGCACGTGCCGGACACGCCGGAATCACCTACCGGACAGACCGGAACCACCTACCGAGCACGCCGGAGCCACCTGTTCGACTCGCTGGAACCACCTGACGGACAGGCCAATATCAACTGCTGGCTATGCCAGAACCACCTGGGGGACGGTCCGGAATCACCTGCCAGCCCTGGCGGAACCACATCTCAGACGTACCAGAACCACCTGCCGGAGAAGCTGGAAACACGTCCTGGACAGTCTGGAACCACCTGCCGGCCAAGCCTGAACCACCTGCCAAGCACAACGGAACAACCTGCCAGACACGCCAAAATCACCTGCGTGTTATGCCAGAACCACTTGGAGGACTCTCTGGGATGACCTGCCGGGCATGCCGGAACCACCTCTCAGACGTGCCAGAACCATGTGGCGGACAGTCCGGAATCACCTGTTGGGCATGCGCAACCACCTCTGAGACGTACCAGAACCACATGCCGTGCAGGCTGGAACCACCTACCGGACAGACCGGAATCACCTTTCGGGCATGCCGGAACCACCTGTCAGATGTGCCAGAAACACGTGCCGGAGACGCCGGAAGCACCTGCCAAGCACGTTGGAACCACCTGCTCAACTCGCCTGAACCACCTGCCGGACATGCCAAAATCACCTGCCGACTATGCCAGAACCACTTGGTGAACACTCCGGAATCACTTGCCGGGCATGCAGGAACCACCTCTCAGACATGCCAGAACCCCGTGCCAATGACCCCAGAAGCACCAGCCGAGCACGCCGGAACCACCTGCTCGACTCGCCAGAACCAAATGCCGATCACGCAAAAATCACCTGCCGGCTACGCCACAACCAGTTGGTGAACACTTTGGAATCACCTGCCAGGCTTGCTGGAACCACCTGCCGGTCATGCCAAAATCACCTGCCAACTACGCCAGAACCGCTTGGCGGACACTGCGGAAACACCTGTCGGGCCGGCTGGAACCACATCTGAGACGTGCCAGAAACGTGTTCATGAGTGCTGGAACCACACCCCGAACAGACGGATACCACCTGACAGAACCGCCTGAACCACCTGCCGAGCACGCCGGAACCACCTGCTCGACTCACCGGTACCACCTCCCTGACACGCCAAAATCACCTGCTGGGTATGCCAGATCCACTTGGCGGAGACTCCGGAATCATCTGCCGTACATGCCGGAACCAGCTCCCAGACACACCAGAACCAAGTGCCGGAGACGCCGGAAGCACCTGCCGAGCATGCCGGAGCCACCTGCTCGACTCGCCAGAAACACCTGCCGGACACGCCAAAATCACCTGCCGGGTATGCCAGAACCACCTGGCGGACACTACGGAATCACCTGCCGCGCATGCCGGAAGCACGTGCCAGACACGCCGCAAACACCTACCAGACAGACCGGAACCACCTGCCAAGAACGCCGGAGCCACCTGTTCGACTCGCTGGAACCATCTGCCGGACAGGCCAATATCAACTGCTGGCTATGCCAGAACCACCTGGGGGACAGTCTGGGATCACCTGCCAGCCATGGCGGAACCACCTCTCAGACGTACCAGAACCACCTGCCGGAGAAGCTGGAAACACGTCCTGGAAAGTCTGGAACCACGTGACGCCCATGCCTGAACCACCTGCCGAGCACCCCGGAACCACCTGCCGGACATGCCAAAATCACCTGTGGGCTATGCCAGAACCACTTGGACGACTCTCCGAAATGACCTGCCGGGCATGTTGGAACCACCTCTCAGACGTGCCAGAAGCACGTGGCGGACAGTCCGGAATCACCTGTTGGGCATACGCAATCACCTCTGACACGTACCAGAACCACGTGCCGTGCACGCCGGAACCACCTACCGGACAGACCGGAATCAAATTTTGGGCATGCCGGAACCACCAGTCAGATGTGCCAGAAACACGTGCCGGAGACGCCGGAAGCACCTGCCGAGCACGTCGCAACCACCTGCTCAACTCGCCTGAACCACCTGCCGGACACGCCAAAATCACCTGCCCGCTACACCACCACCACTTCGGGGACAAGCCGGAATCACGTGAGGGGCCTGCCGGCACAGCCTCTCAGACTGAACCTCGTGCCGGACACCACAGAACCACCTGCCGGACAGATCGGAACCACCTGCTGGACACCCCGGAACCACCGGCTCGACCCGCCGGAACGACCGCTGGACATGCAAACTCACCTGCCGGCTACGCCGGAAACACTTGGCGAACACTCCGGAATCACCTGCCGGGCATGCCGGAACCACCTCTCAGATATGCCAGAACCACGTGCCAATGTCCCCGGAAGCACCTGCCGAGCACGCCGGAACCACCTGCTCGACTCGCCAGAACCACCTGCCGGATACGCAGAAATCACCTGCCGGCTACGCCACAACCAGTTGGGGAACACTTCGGAATCACCTGCCGGGCTTGCTGGAACCACCTGCCGGTCATGCCAAAATCACCTGCCAACTACGCCAGTACCACTTGGCAGACACTGTGGAAACACCTGTCGGGCCGGCCGGAACCACATCTCAGACGTGCCAGAACCATGTGCATGAGATGCTGGAACCACACCCCGAACAGACGGAAAACACCTGCCAGACCCGTCTGAACAACCTGCCGAGCACGCCGGAGCCACCTACCTGACATGCCCAAATCAACAGCCGGGTATGCCAGAACCACTTGGCGGACACTCCGGAATCATCTGCTGGACATGCCGTAACCAGCTCTCAGACACACCAGAACCACGTGCCGGATACGCCGGAAGCACCTGCCGAGCATGCCGGAGCCACCTGCTCGACTCGCCAGAAACACCTGCCGGACACGCCAAAATCACCTGCCGGGTACGCCAGAACCACCTGGCGGACACTCCGAAATCACCTGTCGCGCATGCCGGAACCACCTCTCAGACGTGCCGGAAGCACATGCCGGACACGCCGGAATCACCTACCGGACAGACCGGAACCACCTGCCGAGCACGCCGGAGCCACCTGTTCGACTCGCTGGAACCACCTGCCGGACAGGCCAATATCAACTGCTGGCTATGCCAGAACCACATGGGGGACGGTCCGGAATCGCCTGCCAGCCATTGCGGAACCACCTCTCAGACGTGCCAGAACCATGTGGCGGACAGCCCGGAATCACCTGTTGGGCATGCGCAACCACCTCTGAGACGTACCAGAACCACATGCCGTGCAGGCTGGAACCACCTACCGGACAGACCGGAATCACCTTTCGGGCATGCCGGAACCACCTGTCAGATGTGCCAGAAACACGTGCCGGAGACGCCGGAAGCACCTGCCAAGCACGTTGGAACCAACTGCTCAACTCGCCTGAACCACCTGCCGGACATGCCAAAATCACCTGCCGACTATGCCAGAACCACTTGGCGAACACTCCGGAATCACTTGCCGGGCATGCAGGAACCACCTCTCAGACATGCCAGAACCCCGTGCCAATGACCCCGGAAGCACCAGCCGAGCACGCCGGAACCACCTGCTCGACTCGCCAGAACCACCTGCCGATCCCGCAAAAATCACCTGCCGGCTACGCCACAACCAGTTGGTGAACACTTTGGAATCACCTGCCAGGCTTGCTGGAACCACCTGCCGGTCATGCCAAAATCACCTGCCAACTACGCCAGAACCGCTTGGCGGACACTGCGGAAACACCTGTGGGGCCGGCTGGAACCACATCTCAGACGTGCCAGAAACGTGTTCATGAGATGCTGGAACCACACCCCGAACAGACGGATACCACCTGCCAGAACCGCCTGAACCACCTGCCGAGCACGCCGGAACCACCTGCTCGACTCACCGGTACCACCTCCCTGACACGCCAAAATCACCTGCTGGGTATGCCAGAACCACTTTGCGGACACTCCGGAGTCATCTGCCGGACATGCCGGAACCAGCTCTCAGACACACCAGAACCAAGTGCCGGAGACGCCGGAAGCACCTGCCGAGCATGCCGGAGCCACCTGCTCGACTCGCCAGAAACACCTGCCGGACACGCCAAAATCACCTGCCGGGTATGCCAGAACCACCTGGCGGAGACTACGGAATCACCTGCCGCGCATGCCGGAAGCACGTGCCAGACACGCCGCAAACACCTACCGGACAGACCGGAACCACCTGCCAAGAACGCCGGAGCCACCTGTTCGACTCGCTGGAACCACCTGCCGGACAGGCCAATATCAACTGCTGGCTATGCCAGAACCACCTGGGGGACAGTCCGGGATCACCTGCCAGCCATGGCGGAACCACCTCTCAGACGTACCAGAACCACCTGCCGGAGAAGCTGGAAACACGTCCTGTACAGACTGGAACCACGTGACGGCCATGCCTGAACCACCTGCCGAGCACGGCGGAACCACCTGCCGGACGCGCCAAAATCACCTGCGGGCTACGCCAGAACCACTTGGACGACTCTCCGAAATGACCTGCCGGGCATGTTGGAACCACCTCTCAGACGTGCCAGAAGCACTTGTCGAACACTCCGGAATCACCTGCCGGGCATGCCAGAACCACCTCTCAGATATGCCAGAACCACGTGCCAATGACCCCGGAAGCACCTGCCGAGCACGCCGGAACCACCTGCTCGACTCGCCAGAACCACCTGCCGGACACGCCAAAATCACCTGCCGGCTACGCCACAACCAGTTGGGGAAAACTTCGGAATCACCTGCCGGGCTTGCTGGAACCACCTGCCGGTCATGCCAAAATCACCTGCCAACTACGCCAGTACCACTTGGCGGACACTGTGGAAACACCTGTCGGGCCGGCCGGAACCACATCTCAGACGTGCCAGAGCCATGTGCATGAGATGCTGGAACCACATCCCGAACAGACGGAAAACACCTGCAAGACCCGTCTGAACAACCTGCCGAGCACCTACCTGACATGCCCAAATCACCAGCTGGGTATGCCAGAACCACTTGGCGGACACTCCGGAATCATCTGCCGGACATGCCGGAACCAGCTCTCAGACACACCAGAACCACGTGCCGGAGACACCGGAAGCACCTGCCGAGCATGCCGGAGCCACCTGCTCGACTCGCCAGAAACACCTGCCGGACACGCCAAAATCACCTGCCGGGTATGCCAGAACCACCTGGCGGACACTCCGAAATCACCTGCCGCGCATGCCGGAACCACCTCTCAGACGTGCCGGAAGCACGTGCCGGACACGCCGGAATAACCTACGGGACAGACCGGAACCACCTGTCGAGCACGCCGGAGCCACCTGTTCGACTCGCTGGAACCACCTGCCGGACAGGCCAATGTTAACTGCTGGCTATGCCAGAACCACCTGGGGGATGGTCCGGAATCACCTGCCACCCATGGCGGAACCACCTCTCAGACGTACCAGAACCACCTGCCGGAGAAGCTGAAAAAACGTCCTGGACAGTCTGGAACCACCTGCCGGCCAAGCCTGAACCACCTGCCAAGCACAACGGAACAACCTGCCAGACACGCCAAAATCACCTGCGAGTTATGCCAGAACCACTTGGAGGACTCTCTGGGATGACCTGCTGGGCATGCCGGAAACACCTCTCAGACGTGCCAGAACCATGTGGCGGACAGTCCGGAATCACCTGTTGGGCATGCGCAACCACCTCTGAGACGTACCAGAACCACATGCCGTGCAGGCTGGAACCACCTTCCGCACAGACCGGAATCACCTTTCGGGCATGCCGGAACCACCTGTCAGATGTGCCAGAAACACGTGCCGGAGACGCCGGAAGCACCTGCCAAGCACGTTGGAACCACCTGCTCAACTCGCCTGAACCACCTGCCGGACATGCCAAAATCACCTGCCGACTATGCCAGAACCACTTGGCGAACACTCCGGAATCACTTGCCGGGCATGCAGGAACCACCTCTCAGACATGCCAGAACCCCGTGCCAATGACCCCGGAAGCACCAGCCGAGCACGCCGGAACCACCTGCTCGACTCGCCAGAACCACCTGCCGATCACGCAAAAATCACCTGCCGGCTACGCCACAACCAGTTGGTGAACACTTTGGAATCACCTGCCAGGCTTGCTGGAACCACCTGCCGGTCATGCCAAAATCACCTGCCAACTACGCCAGAACCGCTTGGCGGACACTGCGGAAACACCTGTCGGGCTTGCTGGAACCACATCTCAGACGTGCCAGAAACGTGTTCATGAGATGCTGGAACCACACCCCGAACAGACGGATACCACCTGCCAGAACCGCCTGAACCACCTGCCGAGCACGCCGGAACCACCTGCTCGACTTACTGGTACCACCTCCCTGACACGCCAGAATCACCTGCTGGGTATGCCAGAACCACTTGGCGGACACTCCGGAATCATCTGCCGGACATGCTGGAACCAGCTCTCAGACACACCAGAACCAAGTGCCGGAGACGCCGGAAGCACCTGCCGAGCATGCCGGAGCCACCTGCTCGACTCGCCAGAAACACCTGCCGGACACGCCAAAATCACCTGCCGGGTATGCCAGAACCACCTGGCGGACACTACGGAATCACCTGCCGCGCATGCCGGAACCACCTCTCAGACGTGCCGGAATCACGTGCCAGACACGCCGGAAACACCTACCTGACAGACCGGAACCACCTGTCAAGAACGCCGGAGCCACCTGTTCGACTCGCTGGAACCACCTGCCGGAAAGGCCAATATCAACTGCTGGCTATGGCAGAACCACCTTGGGGACAGTCCGGGATCACCTGCCAGCCATGGCGGAACCACCTCTCAGACGTACCAGAACCACCTGCCGGAGAAGCTGGAAACACGTCCTGGACAGTCTGGAACCACCTGCCGGCCAAGCCTGAACCACCTGCCAAGCACCACGGAACCACCTGCCGGACACGCCAAAATCACCTGTGGGCTATGCCAGAACCACTTGGACGACTCTCCGAAATGACCTGCCGGGCATGTTGGAACCACCTCTCAGACGTGCCAGAAGCACGTGGCGGACAGTCCGGAATCACCTGTTGGGCATACGCAACCACCTCTGACACGTACCAGAACCACGTGCCGTGCACGCCGGAACCACCTACCAGACAGACCGGAATCAACTTTTGGGCATGCCGGAACCACCAGTCAGATGTGCCAGAAACATGTGCCGTAGACGCCGGAAGCACCTGCCGAGCACGTCGCAACCACCTGCTCAACTCGCCTGAACCACCTGCCGGACACGCCAAAATCACCTGCCCGCTACACCAGCACCACTTCGGGGACAAGCCGGAATCACGTGAGGGGCATGCCGGCACAGCCTCTCAGACTGAACCTCGTGCCGGACACCACAGAACCACCTGCCGGACAGACCGGAACCACCTGCCGGACACGCCGGAACCACCGGCTCGACCCGCCGGAACGACCGCTGGACATGCAAACTCACCTGCCGGCTACGCCGGAAACACTTGGCGAACACTCCGGAATCACCTGCCGGGCATGCCGGAACCACCTCTCAGATATGCCAGAACCACGTGCCAATGACCCCGGAAGCACCTGCCGAGCACGTCGGAACCACCTGCTCGACTCGCCAGAAACACCTGCCGGACACGCAAAAATCACCTGCCGGCTACGCCACAACCAGTTGGGGAACACTTCGGAATCACCTGCCGGGCTTCCTGGAACAACCTGCCGGTCATGCCAAAATCACCTGCCAATTACGCCAGTACCACTTGGCGGACACTGTGGAAACACCTGTCGGGCCGGCCGGAACCACATCTCAGACGTGTCAGAACCATGTGCATGAGATGCTGGAACCACACCCCTAACAGACGGAAAACACCTGCCAGACCCGTCTGAACAACCTGCCGAGCACGCCGGAGCCACCTGCTCGACTCGCCGGAACCACCTACCTGACATGCCCAAATCACCAGCCGGGTATGCCAGAACCACTTGGCGGACACTCCAGAATCATCTGCCGGACATGCCGGAACCAGCTCTCAGACACAGCAGAACCACGTGCCGGAGACGCCGGAAGCACCTGCCGAGCATGCCGGAGCCACCTGCTCGACTCGCCAGAAACACCTGCCGGACACGCCAAAATCACCTGCCGGGTACGCCAGAACCACCTGGTGGACACTCCGAAATCACCTGTCGCGCATGCCGGAACCACCTCTCAGACGTGCCGGAAGCACGTGCCGGACACGCCGGAACCACGTGACGGACATGCCTGAACCACCTGCCGAGCACGCCGGAGCCACCTGTTCGACTCGCTGGAACCACCTGACGGACAGGCCAATATCAACTGCTGGCTATGCCAGAACCACCTCGGGGACGGTCCGGAATCACCTGCCAGCCCTGGCGGAACCACCTCTCAGACGTACCAGAA
The DNA here is from genome assembly GCF_041296265.1 of Equus caballus. NCBI lineage: Eukaryota > Metazoa > Chordata > Mammalia > Perissodactyla > Equidae > Equus > Equus caballus. The sequence goes on along the minus strand of NC_091700.1, from coordinate 7,330,622 downwards.
CCACCTGCCGGAGAAGCTGGAAACACGTCCTGGACAGTCTGGAACCACCTGCCGGCCAAGCCTGAACCACCTGCCAAGCACAACGGAACAACCTGCCAGACACGCCAAAATCACCTGCGTGTTATGCCAGAACCACTTGGAGGACTCTCTGGGATGACCTGCCGGGCATGCCGGAACCACCTCTCAGACGTGCCAGAACCATGTGGCGGACAGTCCGGAATCACCTGTTGGGCATGCGCAACCACCTCTGAGACGTACCAGAACCACATGCCGTGCAGGCTGGAACCACCTACCGGACAGACCGGAATCACCTTTCGGGCATGCCGGAACCACCTGTCAGATGTGCCAGAAACACGTGCCGGAGATGCCGGAAGCACCTGCCAAGCACGTTGGAACCACCTGCTCAACTCGCCTGAACCACCTGCCGGACATGCCAAAATCACCTGCTGACTATGCCAGAACCACTTGGCGAACACTCCGGAATCACTTGCCGGGCATGCAGGAACCACCTCTCAGACATGCCAGAACCCCGTGCCAATGACCCCGGAAGCACCAGCCAAGCACGCCGGAACCACCTGCTCGACTCGCCAGAACCAAATGCCGATCACGCAAAAATCACCTGCCGGCTACGCCACAACCAGTTGGTGAACACTTTGGAATCACCTGCCAGGCTTGCTGGAACCACCTGCCAGTCATGCCAAAATCACCTGCCAACTACGCTAGAACCGCTTGGCGGACACTGCGGAAACACCTGTCGGGCCGGCTGGAACCACATCTCAGACGTGCCAGAAACGTGTTCATGAGATGCTGGAACCACACCCCGAACAGACGGATACCACCTGCCAGAACTGCCTGAACCACCTGCCGAGCACGCCGGAACCACCTGCTCGACTCACCGGTACCACCTCCCTGACACGCCAAAATCACCTGCTGGGTATGCCAGATCCACTTGGCGGAGACTCCGGAATCATCGGCCGGACATGCCGGAACCAGCTCCCAGACACACCAGAACCAAGTGCCGGAGACGCCGGAAGCACCTGCCGAGCATGCCGGAGCCACCTGCTCGACTCGCCAGAAACACCTGCCGGACACGCCAAAATCACCTGCCGGGTATGCCAGAACCACCTGGCGGACACTACGGAATCACCTGCCGCGCATGCCGGAAGCACGTGCCAGACTCGCCGCAAACACCTACCGGACAGACCGGAACCACCTGCCAAGAACGCCGGAGCCACCTGTTCGACTCGCTGGAACCACCTGCCGGACAGGCCAATATCAACTGCTGGCTATGCCAGAACCACCTGGGGGACAGTCCGGGATCACCTGACAGCCATGGCGGAACCACCTCTCAGACGTACCAGAACCACCTGCCGGAGAAGCTGGAAACACGTCCTGGACAGACTGGAACCACGTGACGGCCATGCCTGAACCACCTGCCGAGCACGGCGGAACCACCTGCCGGACGCGCCAAAATCACCTGCGGGCTACGCCAGAACCACTTGGACGAGTCTCCGAAATGACCTGCCGGGCATGTTGGAACCACCTCTCAAACGTGCCAGAAGCACTTGGCAAACACTCCGGAATCACCTGCCGTGCATGCCGGAACCACCTCTCAGATATGCCAGAACCACGTTCCAATGACCCCGGAAGCACCTGCCGAGCACGCCAGAACCACCTGCTCGACTCGCCAGAACCACCTGCCGGACACGCAGAAATCACCTGCCGGCTACGCCACAACCAGTTGGGGAACACTTCGGAATCACCTGCCGGGCTTGCTGGAACCACCTGCCGGTCATGCCACAATCACCTGCCAACTACGCCAGTACCACTTGGCGGACACTGTGGAAACACCTGTCGGGCCGGCCGGAACCACATCTCAGACGTGCCAGAACCATGTGCATGAGATGCTGGAACCACACCCCGAACCGACGGAAAACACCTGCCAGACCCGTCTGAACAACCTGCCGAGCACCTACCTGACATGCCCAAATCACCAGCCGGGTATGCCAGAACCACTTGGCGGACACTCCGGAATCATCTGCCGGACATGCCGGAACCAGATCTCAGACACACCAGAACCACGTGCCGGAGACGCCGTAAGCACCTGCCGAGCATGCCGGAGCCACCTGCTCGACTCGCCAGAAACACCAGCCGATCATTCAAAAATCACCTGCCGGCTACGCCACAACCATTTGGTGAACACTTTGGAATCACCTGCCAGGCTTGCTGGAACCACCTGCCGGTCATGCCAAAATCACCTGACAACTACGCCAGAACCGCTTGGCGGACACTGCGGAAACACCTGTTGGGCCGGCTGGAACCACATCTCAGACGTGCCAGAAACGTGTTCATGAGATGCTGGAACCACACCCCGAACAGACGGATACCACCTGCCAGAACCGCCTGAACCACCTGCCGAGCACGCCGGAACCACCTGCTCGACTCACCGGTACCACCTCCCTGACACGCCAAAATCACCTGCTGGGTATGCCACAACCACTTGGCGGACACTCCGGAATCATCTGCCGGACATGCCGGAACCAGCTCTCAGACACACCAGAACCAAGTGCCGGAGACGCCGGAAGCACCTGCCGAGCATGCCGGAGCCACCTGCTCGACTCACCAGAAACACCTGCCGGACACGCCAAAATCACCTGCCGGGTATGCCAGAAGCACCTGGCGGACACTACGGAATCACCTGCCGCGCATGCCGGAACCACCTCTCAGACGTGCCGGAAGCACGTGCCGGACACGCCGGAAACACCTACCGGACAGACCGGAACCACCTGCCAAGAACGCCGGAGCCACCTGTTCGACTCGCTGGAACCACCTGCCGGACAGGCCAATATCAACTGCTGGCTATGCCAGAACCGCCTGGGGGACAGTCCGGGATCACCTGCCAGCCATGGCGGAACCACCTCTCAGACGTACCAGAACCACCTGCCGGAGAAGCTGGAAACACGTCCTGGACAGTCTGGAACCACCTGCCGGCCAAGCCTGAACCACCTGCCAAGCACCACGGAACAACCTGCCAGACACGCCAAAATCACCTGCGTGTTATGCCAGAACCACTTGGAGGACTCTCTGGGATGACCTGCCGGGCATGCCGGAACCACCTCTCAGACGTGCCAGAACCATGTGGCGGACAGTCCGGAATCACCTGTTGGGCATGCGCAACCACCTCTGAGACGTACCAGAACCACATGCCGTGCCGGCTGGAACCACCTACCGGACAGACCGGAATCACCTTTCGGGCATGCCGGAACCACCTGTCAGATGTGCCAGAAACACGTGCCGGAGACGCCGGAAGCACCTGCCAAGCACGTTGGAACCACCTGCTCAACTCGCCTGAACCACCTGCCGGACATGCCAAAATCACCTGCCGACTATGCCAGAACCACTTGGCGAACACTCCGGAATCACTTGCCGGGCATGCAGGAACCACCTCTCAGACATGCCAGAACCCCGTGCCAATGACCCTGGAAGCACCAGCCGAGCACGCCGGAACCACCTGCTCGACTCGCCAGAACCAAATGCCAATCACGCAAAAATCACCTGCCGGCTACGCCACAACCTGTTGGTGAACACTTTGGAATCACCTGCCAGGCTTGCTGGAACCACCTGCCAGTCATGCCAAAATCACATGCCAACTACGCCAGAACCGCTTGGCGGACACTGCGGAAACACCTGTCGGGCCGGCTGGAACCACATCTCAGACGTGCCATAAACGTGTTCATGAGATGCTGGAACCACACCCCGAACAGACGGATACCACCTGCCAGAACCGCCTGAACCACCTGCCAAGCACGCCGGAACCACCTGCTCGACTCACCGGTACCACCTCCCTGACACGCCAAAATCACCTGCTGGGTATGCCAGATCCACTTGGCGGAGACTCCGGAATCATCTGCCGGACATGCCGGAACCAGCTCCCAGACACACCAGAACCAAGTGCTGGAGACGCAGGAAGCACCTGCCGAGCATGCCGGAGCCACCTGCTCGACTCGCCAGAAACACCTGCCGGACACGCCAAAATCACCTGCCGGGTATGCCAGAACCACCTGGCGGACACTACGGAATCACCTGCCGCGCATGCCGGATGCACGTGCCAGACTCGCCGCAAACACCTACCGGACAGACCGGAACCACCTGCCAAGAACGCCGGAGCCACCTGTTCGACTCGCTGGAACCACCTGCCGGACAGGCCAATATCAACTGCTGGCTATGCCAGAACCACCTGGGGGACAGTCCGGGATCACCTGCCAGCCATGGCGGAACCACCTCTCAGACGTACCAGAACCACCTGCCGGAGAAGCTGGAAACACGTCCTGGACAGACTGGAACCACGTGACGGCCATGCCTCAACCACCTGCCGAGCACGGCGGAACCACCTGCCGGACGCGACAAAATCACCTGCGGGCTACGCCAGAACCACTTGGACGAGTCTCCGAAATGACCTGCCGGGCATGTTGGAACCACCTCTCAAACGTGCCAGAAGCACTTGGAGAACACTCCGGAATCACCTGCCGTGCATGCCGGAACCACCTCTCAGATATGCCAGAACCACGTGCCAATGACCCCGGAAGCACCTGCCGAGCACGCCGGAACCACCTGCTCGACTCGCCAGAACCACCTGCCGGACACGCAGAAATCACCTGCCGGCTACGCCACAACCAGTTGGGGAACACTTCGGAATCACCTGCCGGCCTTGCTGGAACCACCTGCCGGTCATGCCAAAATCACCTGCCAAGTACGCCAGTACCACTTGGCGGACACTGTGGAAACACCTGTCGGGCCGGCCGGAACCACATCTCAGACGTGCCAGAACCATGTGCATGAGATGCTGGAACCACACCCCGAACCGACGGAAAACACCTGCCAGACCCGTCTGAACAACCTGCCGAGCACCTACCTGACATGCCCAAATCACCAGCCGGGTATGCCAGAACCACTTGGCGGACACTCCGGAATCATCTGCCGGACATGCCGGAACCAGCTCTCAGACACACCAGAACCACGTGCCGGAGACGCCGTAAGCACCTGCCGAGCATGCCGGAGCCACCTGCTCGACTCGCCAGAAACACCAGCCGATCATTCAAAAATCACCTGCCGGCTACGCCACAACCATTTGGTGAACACTTTGGAATCACCTGCTAGGCATGCTGGAACCACCTGCCGGTCATGCCAAAATCACCTGACAACTACGCCAGAACCGCTTGGCGGACACTGCGGAAACACCTGTCGGGCCGGCTGGAACCACATCTCAGACGTGCTAGAAACGTGTTCATGAGATGCTGGAACCACACCCCGAACAGACGGATACCACCTGCCAGAACCGCCTGAACCACCTGCCGAGCACGCCGGAACCACCTGCTCGACTCACCGGTACCACCTCCCTGACACGCCAAAATCACCTGCTGGGTATGCCAGAACCACTTGGCGGACACTCCGGAATCATCTGCCGGACATGCCGGAACCAGCTCTCAGACACACCAGAACCAAGTGCCGGCGACGCCGGAAGCACCTGCCGAGCATGCCGGAGCCACCTGCTCGACTCGCCAGAAACACCTGCCGGACACGCCAAAATCACCTGCCGGGTATGCCAGAAGCACCTGGCGGACACTACGGAATCACCTGCCGCGCATGCCGGAACCACCTCTCAGACGTGCCGGAAGCACGTGCCGGACACGCCGGAATCACCTACCGGACAGACCGGAACCACCTGCCAAGAACGCCGGAGCCACCTGTTCGACTCGCTGGAACCACCTGCCGGACAGGCCAATATCAACTGCTGGCTATGCCAGAACCGCCTGGGGGACAGTCCGGGATCACCTGCCAGCCATGGCGGAACCACCTCTCAGACGTACCAGAACCACCTGCCGGAGAAGCTGGAAACACGTCCTGGACAGTCTGGAACCACCTGCCGGCCAAGCCTGAACCACCTGCCAAGCACAACGGAACAACCTGCCAGACACGCCAAAATCACCTGCGTGTTATGCCAGAACCACTTGGAGGACTCTCTGGGATGACCTGCCGGGCATGCCGGAACCACCTCTCAGACGTGCCAGAACCATGTGGCGGACAGTCCGGAATCACCTGTTGGGCATGCGCAACCACCTCTGAGACGTACCAGAACCACATGCCGTGCCGGCTGGAACCACCTACCGGACAGACCGGAATCACCTTTCGGGCATGCCGGAACCACCTGTCAGATGTGCCAGAAACACGTGCCGGAGACGCCGGAAGCACCTGCCAAGCACGTTGGAACCACCTGCTCAACTCGCCTGAACCACCTGCCGGACATGCCAAAATCACCTGCCGACTATGCCAGAACCACTTGGCGAACACTCCGGAATCACTTGCCGGGCATGCAGGAACCACCTCTCAGACATGCCAGAACCCCGTGCCAATGACCCCGGAAGCACAAGCCGAGCACGCCGGAACCACCTGCTCGACTCGCCAGAACCAAATGCCGATCACGCAAAAATCACCTGCCGGCTACGCCACAACCAGTTGGTGAACACTTTGGAATCACCTGCCAGGCTTGCTGGAACCACCTGCCGGTCATGCCAAAATCACCTGCCAACTATGCCAGAACCGCTTGGCGGACACTGCGGAAACACCTGTCGGGCCGGCTGGAACCACATCTCAGACGTGCCAGAAACGTGTTCATGAGATGCTGGAACCACACCCCGAACAGACGGATACCACCTGCCAGAACCGCCTGAACCACCTGCCGAGCACGCCGGAACCACCTGCTCGACTCACTGGTACCACCTCCCTGACACGCCAGAATCACCTGCTGGGTATGCCAGAACCACTTGGCGGACACTCAGGAATCATCTGCCGGACATGCCGGAACCAGCTCTCAGACACACCAGAACCCCGTGCCGGAGACGCCGGAAGCACCTGCCGAGCATGCCGGAGCCACCTGCTCGACTCGCCAGAAACACCTGCCGGACACGCCAAAATCACCTGCTGGCTAAGCCACAACCAGTTGGGGAACACTTCAGAATCACATGCCGGGCTTGCTTGAACCACCTGCCGGTCATGCCAAAATCACCTGCCAACTACGCCAGTACCACTTGGCGGACACTGTGGAAACACCTGTCGGGCCGGCCGGAACCACATCTCAGACGTGCCAGAACCATGTGCATGAGATGCTGGAACCACACCCCGAACAGACGGATACCACCTGCCAGAACCGCCTGAACCACCTGCCGAGCACGCCGGAACCACCTGCTCGACTCACCGGTACCACCTCCCTGACACGCCAAAATCACCTGCTGGGTATGCCAGAACCACTTGGAGGACACTCCGGAATCATCTGCCGGACATGCCGGAACCAGCTCTCAGACACACCAGAACCAAGTGTCGGAGATGCCGGAAGCACCTGCCGAGCATGCCGGAGCCACCTGCTCGACTCGCCAGAAAAACCTGCCGGACACGCCAAAATCACCTGCCGGGTATGCCAGAACCGCCAGGCGGACACTACGGAATCACCTGTCACGCATGCCGGAAGCACGTGCCAGACACGCCGGAAACAACTACCGGACAGACCGGAATCACCTGCCAATAACGCCGGAGCCACCTGTTCGACTCGCTGGAACCACCTGCCGGACAGGCCAATATCAACTGCTGGCTATGCCAGAACCACCTGCGGGACAGTCCGGGATCACCTGACAGCCATGGCGGAACCACCTCTCAGACGTACCAGAACCACCTGCGGGAGAAGCTGGAAACACGTCCTGGACAGACTGGAAACACGTGACGGCCATGCCTGAACCACCTGCCGAGCACGGCGGAACCTCCTGCCGGACACGCCAAAATCACCTGCGGGCTACGCCAGAACCACTTGGACGACTCTCCGAAATGACCTGCCAGGCATGTTGGAACCACCTCTCAGACGTGCCAGAAGCACGTGGCGGACAGTCCGGAATCACCTGTTGGGCATACGCAACCACCTCTGAGACGTACCAGAACCACGTGCCGTGCACGCCGGAACCACCTACCGGACAGACCGTAATCAACTTTTGGGCATGCCGGAACCACCAGTCAGATGTGCCAGAAACACGTGCCGGAGACGCCGGAAGCACCTGCCGAGCACGTCGCAACCACCTGCTCAACTCGCCTGAACCACCTGCCGGACACGCCAAAATCATCTGCCCGCTACACCAGCACCACTTCGGGGACAAGCCGGAATCACGTGAGGGGCATGCCGGCACAGCCTCTCAGACTGAACCTCGTGCCGGACACAACAGAACCACCTGCCGGACAGACCGGAACCACCTGCCGGACACGCCGGAAGCACTGGCTCGACCCGCCGGAACGACCGCTGGACATGCAAACTCACCTGCCGGCTACGCCGGAAACACTTGGCGAACACTCCGGAATCACCTGCTGGGCATGCCGGAACCACCTCTCAGATATGACAGAACCACCTGCCGGACACGCAAAAATCACCTGCCGGCTATGCCACAACCAGTTGGGGAACACTTCGGAATCACCTGCCGGGCTTGCTGGAACCACCTGCCGGTCATGCCAAAATCACCTGCCAACTACGCCAGTACCACTTGGCGGACACTGTGGAAACACCTGTCGGGCCGGCCGGAACCACATCTCAGACGTGCCAGAACCATGTGCATGAGATGCTGGAACCACACCCCAAACAGTCGGAAAACACCTGCCAGACCCGTCTGAACAACCTGCCGAGCACGCCGGAGCCACCTGCTCGACTCGCCGGAACCACCTACCTGACATGCCCAAATCACCAGCCGGGTATGCCAGAACCACTTGGCGGACACTCCGGAATCATCTGCTGGACATGCCGGAACCAGCTCTCAGACACACCAGAACCACGTGCCGGAGACGCCGGAAGCACCTGCTGAGCATGCCGGAGCCACCTGCTCGACTCGCCAGAAACACCTGCCGGACACGCCAAAATCACCTGCCGGGTACGCCAGAACCACCTGGCGGACACTCCGAAATCACCTGTCGCGCATGCCGGAACCACCTCTCAGACGTGCCGGAAGCACGTGCCGGACACGCCGGAATCACCTACCGGACAGACCGGAACCACCTGCCGAGCACGCCGGAGCCCCCTGTTCGACTCGCTGGAACCACCTGCCGGACAGGCCAATATCAACTGCTGGCTGTGCCAGAACCACCTGGGGGACGGTCCATAATCACCTGCCAGCCATGGCGGAACCACCTCTCAGACGTACCAGAACCACCTGCCGGAGAAGCTGGAAACACGTCCTGGACAGTCTGGAACCACCTGCCGGCCAAGCCTGAACCACCTGCCAAGCACAACGGAACAACCTGCCAGACACGCCAAAATCACCTGCGTGTTATGCCAGAATCACCTGGAGGACTCTCTGGGATGACCTGACGGGAATGCCGGAACCACCTCTCAGACGTGCCAGAACCATGTGGCGGAAAGTCCGGAATCACCTGTTGGGCATGCGCAACCACCTCTGAGACGTACCAGAACCACATGCCGTGCAGGCTGGAACCACCTACCGGACAGACCGGAATCACCTTTCGGGCATGCCGGAACCACCTGTCAGATGTGCCAGAAACACGTGCCGGAGACTCCGGAAGCACCTGCCAAGCACGTTGGAACCACCTGCTCAACTCGCCTGAACCACCTGCCGGACATGCCAAAATCACCTGCCGACTATGCGAGAACCACTTGGCGAACACTCCGGAATCACTTGTCGGGCATGCAGGAACCACCTCTCAGACATGCCAGAACCCCGTGCCAATGACCCCGGAAGCACAAGCCGAGCACGCCGGAACCACCTGCTCGACTCGCCAGAACCACCTGCCGATCACGAAAAAATCACCTGCCGGCTACGCCACAACCAGTTGGTGAACACTTTGGAATCACCTGCCAGGCTTGCTGGAACCACCTGCCAGTCATGCCAAAATCACCTGCCAACTACGCCAGAATAGCTTGGCGGACACTGCGGAAACACCTGTCGGGCCGGCTGGAACCACATCTCAGACGTGCTAGAAACGTGTTCATGAGATGCTGGAACCACACCCCGAACAGACGGATACCACCTGACAGAACCGCCTGAACCACCTGAAGAGCACGCCTGAACCACCTGCTCGACTCACCGGTACCACCTCTCTGACACGCCAAAATCACCTGCTGGGTATGCCAGAACCACTTGGCGGACACTCCGGAGTCATCTGCCGGACATGCCGGAACCAGCTCTCAGACACACCAGAACCAAGTGCCGGAGACGCCGGAAGCACCTGCCGAGCATGCCGGAGCCACCTGCTCGACTCGCCAGAAACACCTGCCGGACACGCCAAAATCACCTGCCGGGTATGCCAGAACCACCTGGCGGACACTACGGAATCACCTGCCGCGCATGCCGGAAGCACGTGCCAGACACGCCGCAAACACCTACCGGACAGACCGGAACCACCTGCCAAGAACGCCGGAGCCACCTGTTCGACTCGCTGGAACCACCTGCCGGACAGGCCAATATCAACTGCTGGCTATGCCAGAACCACCTGGGGTACAGTCCGGGATCACCTGCCAGCCATGGCAGAACCACCTCTCAGACGTACCAGAACCACCTGCCGGAGAAGCTGGAAACACGTCCTGGACAGACTGGAAACACGTGACGGCCATGCCTGAACCACCTGCCGAGCACGGCGGAACCACCTGCCGGACACGCCAAAATCACCTGCGGGCTACGCCAGAACCACTTGGACGACTCTCCGAAATGACCTGCCGGGCATGTTGGAACCACCTCTCAGACGTGCCAGAAGCACGTGGCGGACAGTCCGGTATCACCTGTTGGGCATACGCAACCACCTCTGACACGTACCAGAACCACGTGCCGTGCACGCCGGAACCACCTACCGGACAGACCGGAATCAACTTTTGGGCATGCCGGAACCACCAGTCAGATGTGCCAGAAACACGTGCCGGAGACACCGGAAGCACCTGCCGAGCACGTCGCAACCACCTGCTCAACTCGCCTGAAACACCTGCCGGACACGCCAAAATCACCTGCCCGCTACACCAGCACCACTTCGGGGACAAGCCGGAATCACGTGAGGGGCATGCCGGCACAGCCTCTCAGACTGAACCTCGTGCCGGACACCACAGAACCACCTGCCGGACAGACCGGAACCACCTGCCGGACACGCCGGAACCACCGGCTCGACCCGCCGGAACGACCGCTGGACATGCAAACTCACCTGCCGGCTACGCCGGAAACACTTGGCGAACACTCCGGAATCACCTGCCGGGCATGCCGGAACCACCTCTCAGATATGCCAGAACCACGTGCCAATGACCCCGGAAGCACCTGCCGAGCACGCCGGAACCACCTGTTCGACTCGCCAGAACCACCTGCCGGACACGCAGAAAGCACCTACCGGCTACGCCACAACCAGTTGGGGAACACTTCGGAATCACCTGCCGGGCGTGCTGGAACCACCTGCCGGTCACGCCAAAATCACATGCCAAGTACGCCAGTACCACTTGGCGGACACTGTGGAAACACCTGTCGGGCCGGCCGGAACCACATCTCAGACGTGCCAGAACCATGTGCATGAGATGCTGGAACCACACCCCGAACAGACGGAAAACACCTGCCAGACCCGTCTGAACAACCTGCCGAGCACGCCGGAGCCACCTGCTCGACTCGCCGGAACCACCTACCTGACATGCCCAAATCACCTGCTGGGTATGCCAGAACCACTTGACGGACACTCCGGAATCATCTGCCGGACATGCCGGAACCAGCTCTCAGACACACCAGAACCACGTGCCGGAGACGCCGGAAGCACCTGCCGAGCATGCCGGAGCCACCTGCTCGACTCGCCAGAAACACCTGCCGGACACGCCAAAATCACCTGCCGGGTACGCCAGAACCACCTGGCGGACACTCCGAAATCACCTGTCGCGCATGCCGGAACCACCTCTCAGACGTGCCGGAAGCACGTGCCGGACACGCCGGAATCACCTACCGGACAGACCGGAACCACCTACCGAGCACGCCGGAGCCACCTGTTCGACTCGCTGGAACCACCTGACGGACAGGCCAATATCAACTGCTGGCTATGCCAGAACCACCTGGGGGACGGTCCGGAATCACCTGCCAGCCCTGGCGGAACCACATCTCAGACGTACCAGAACCACCTGCCGGAGAAGCTGGAAACACGTCCTGGACAGTCTGGAACCACCTGCCGGCCAAGCCTGAACCACCTGCCAAGCACAACGGAACAACCTGCCAGACACGCCAAAATCACCTGCGTGTTATGCCAGAACCACTTGGAGGACTCTCTGGGATGACCTGCCGGGCATGCCGGAACCACCTCTCAGACGTGCCAGAACCATGTGGCGGACAGTCCGGAATCACCTGTTGGGCATGCGCAACCACCTCTGAGATGTACCAGAACCACATGCCGTGCAGGCTGGAACCACCTACCGGACAGACCGGAATCACCTTTCGGGCATGCCGGAACCACCTGTCAGATGTGCCAGAAACACGTGCCGGAGACGCCGGAAGCACCTGCCAAGCACGTTGGAACCACCTGCTCAACTCGCCTGAACCACCTGCCGGACATGCCAAAATCACCTGCCGACTATGCCAGAACCACTTGGCGAACACTCCGGAATCACTTGCCGGGCATGCAGGAACCACCTCTCAGACATGCCAGAACCCCGTGCCAATGACCCCAGAAGCACCAGCCGAGCACGCCGGAACCACCTGCTCGACTCGCCAGAACCAAATGCCGATCACGCAAAAATCACCTGCCGGCTACGCCACAACCAGTTGGTGAACACTTTGGAATCACCTGCCAGGCTTGCTGGAACCACCTGCCGGTCATGCCAAAATCACCTGCCAACTACGCCAGAACCGCTTGGCGGACACTGCGGAAACACCTGTCGGGCCGGCTGGAACCACATCTGAGACGTGCCAGAAACGTGTTCATGAGTGCTGGAACCACACCCCGAACAGACGGATACCACCTGACAGAACCGCCTGAACCACCTGCCGAGCACGCCGGAACCACCTGCTCGACTCACCGGTACCACCTCCCTGACACGCCAAAATCACCTGCTGGGTATGCCAGATCCACTTGGCGGAGACTCCGGAATCATCTGCCGGACATGCCGGAACCAGCTCCCAGACACACCAGAACCAAGTGCCGGAGACGCCGGAAGCACCTGCCGAGCATGCCGGAGCCACCTGCTCGACTCGCCAGAAACACCTGCCGGACACGCCAAAATCACCTGCCGGGTATGCCAGAACCACCTGGCGGACACTACGGAATCACCTGCCGCGCATGCCGGAAGCACGTGCCAGACACGCCGCAAACACCTACCAGACAGACCGGAACCACCTGCCAAGAACGCCGGAGCCACCTGTTCGACTCGCTGGAACCACCTGCCGGACAGGCCAATATCAACTGCTGGCTATGCCAGAACCACCTGGGGGACAGTCTGGGATCACCTGCCAGCCATGGCGGAACCACCTCTCAGACGTACCAGAACCACCTGCCGGAGAAGCTGGAAACACGTCCTGGAGAGTCTGGAACCACGTGACGCCCATGCCTGAACCACCTGCCGAGCACCCCGGAACCACCTGCCGGACATGCCAAAATCACCTGTGGGCTATGCCAGAACCACTTGGACGACTCTCCGAAATGACCTGCCGGGCATGTTGGAACCACCTCTCAGACGTGCCAGAAGCACGTGGCGGACAGTCCGGAATCACCTGTTGGGCATACGCAATCACCTCTGACACGTACCAGAACCACGTGCCGTGCACGCCGGAACCACCTACCGGACAGACCGGAATCAAATTTTGGGCATGCCGGAACCACCAGTCAGATGTGCCAGAAACACGTGCCGGAGACGCCGGAAGCACCTGCCGAGCACGTCGCAACCACCTGCTCAACTCGCCTGAACCACCTGCCGGACACGCCAAAATCACCTGCCCGCTACACCACCACCACTTCGGGGACAAGCCGGAATCACGTGAGGGGCCTGCCGGCACAGCCTCTCAGACTGAACCTCGTGCCGGACACCACAGAACCACCTGCCGGACAGATCGGAACCACCTGCTGGACACCCCGGAACCACCGGCTCGACCCGCCGGAACGACCGCTGGACATGCAAACTCACCTGCCGGCTACGCCGGAAACACTTGGCGAACACTCCGGAATCACCTGCCGGGCATGCCGGAACCACCTCTCAGATATGCCAGAACCACGTGCCAATGTCCCCGGAAGCACCTGCCGAGCACGCCGGAACCACCTGCTCGACTCGCCAGAACCACCTGCCGGACACGCAGAAATCACCTGCCGGCTACGCCACAACCAGTTGGGGAACACTTCGGAATCACCTGCCGGGCTTGCTGGAACCACCTGCCGGTCATGCCAAAATCACCTGCCAACTACGCCAGTACCACTTGGCAGACACTGTGGAAACACCTGTCGGGCCGGCCGGAACCACATCTCAGACGTGCCAGAACCATGTGCATGAGATGCTGGAACCACACCCCGAACAGACGGAAAACACCTGCCAGACCCGTCTGAACAACCTGCCGAGCACGCCGGAGCCACCTACCTGACATGCCCAAATCAACAGCCGGGTATGCCAGAACCACTTGGCGGACACTCCGGAATCATCTGCTGGACATGCCGTAACCAGCTCTCAGACACACCAGAACCACGTGCCGGATACGCCGGAAGCACCTGCCGAGCATGCCGGAGCCACCTGCTCGACTCGCCAGAAACACCTGCCGGACACGCCAAAATCACCTGCCGGGTACGCCAGAACCACCTGGCGGACACTCCGAAATCACCTGTCGCGCATGCCGGAACCACCTCTCAGACGTGCCGGAAGCACATGCCGGACACGCCGGAATCACCTACCGGACAGACCGGAACCACCTGCCGAGCACGCCGGAGCCACCTGTTCGACTCGCTGGAACCACCTGCCGGACAGGCCAATATCAACTGCTGGCTATGCCAGAACCACATGGGGGACGGTCCGGAATCGCCTGCCAGCCATTGCGGAACCACCTCTCAGACGTGCCAGAACCATGTGGCGGACAGCCCGGAATCACCTGTTGGGCATGCGCAACCACCTCTGAGACGTACCAGAACCACATGCCGTGCAGGCTGGAACCACCTACCGGACAGACCGGAATCACCTTTCGGGCATGCCGGAACCACCTGTCAGATGTGCCAGAAACACGTGCCGGAGACGCCGGAAGCACCTGCCAAGCACGTTGGAACCAACTGCTCAACTCGCCTGAACCACCTGCCGGACATGCCAAAATCACCTGCCGACTATGCCAGAACCACTTGGCGAACACTCCGGAATCACTTGCCGGGCATGCAGGAACCACCTCTCAGACATGCCAGAACCCCGTGCCAATGACCCCGGAAGCACCAGCCGAGCACGCCGGAACCACCTGCTCGACTCGCCAGAACCACCTGCCGATCCCGCAAAAATCACCTGCCGGCTACGCCACAACCAGTTGGTGAACACTTTGGAATCACCTGCCAGGCTTGCTGGAACCACCTGCCGGTCATGCCAAAATCACCTGCCAACTACGCCAGAACCGCTTGGCGGACACTGCGGAAACACCTGTGGGGCCGGCTGGAACCACATCTCAGACGTGCCAGAAACGTGTTCATGAGATGCTGGAACCACACCCCGAACAGACGGATACCACCTGCCAGAACCGCCTGAACCACCTGCCGAGCACGCCGGAACCACCTGCTCGACTCACCGGTACCACCTCCCTGACACGCCAAAATCACCTGCTGGGTATGCCAGAACCACTTTGCGGACACTCCGGAGTCATCTGCCGGACATGCCGGAACCAGCTCTCAGACACACCAGAACCAAGTGCCGGAGACGCCGGAAGCACCTGCCGAGCATGCCGGAGCCACCTGCTCGACTCGCCAGAAACACCTGCCGGACACGCCAAAATCACCTGCCGGGTATGCCAGAACCACCTGGCGGAGACTACGGAATCACCTGCCGCGCATGCCGGAAGCACGTGCCAGACACGCCGCAAACACCTACCGGACAGACCGGAACCACCTGCCAAGAACGCCGGAGCCACCTGTTCGACTCGCTGGAACCACCTGCCGGACAGGCCAATATCAACTGCTGGCTATGCCAGAACCACCTGGGGGACAGTCCGGGATCACCTGCCAGCCATGGCGGAACCACCTCTCAGACGTACCAGAACCACCTGCCGGAGAAGCTGGAAACACGTCCTGTACAGACTGGAACCACGTGACGGCCATGCCTGAACCACCTGCCGAGCACGGCGGAACCACCTGACGGACGCGCCAAAATCACCTGCGGGCTACGCCAGAACCACTTGGACGACTCTCCGAAATGACCTGCCGGGCATGTTGGAACCACCTCTCAGACGTGCCAGAAGCACTTGTCGAACACTCCGGAATCACCTGCCGGGCATGCCAGAACCACCTCTCAGATATGCCAGAACCACGTGCCAATGACCCCGGAAGCACCTGCCGAGCACGCCGGAACCACCTGCTCGACTCGCCAGAACCACCTGCCGGACACGCCAAAATCACCTGCCGGCTACGCCACAACCAGTTGGGGAAAACTTCGGAATCACCTGCCGGGCTTGCTGGAACCACCTGCCGGTCATGCCAAAATCACCTGCCAACTACGCCAGTACCACTTGGCGGACACTGTGGAAACACCTGTCGGGCCGGCCGGAACCACATCTCAGACGTGCCAGAGCCATGTGCATGAGATGCTGGAACCACATCCCGAACAGACGGAAAACACCTGCAAGACCCGTCTGAACAACCTGCCGAGCACCTACCTGACATGCCCAAATCACCAGCTGGGTATGCCAGAACCACTTGGCGGACACTCCGGAATCATCTGCCGGACATGCCGGAACCAGCTCTCAGACACACCAGAACCACGTGCCGGAGACACCGGAAGCACCTGCCGAGCATGCCGGAGCCACCTGCTCAACTCGCCTGAACCACCTGACGGACATGCCAAAATCACCTGCCGACTATGCCAGAACACCTTGGCGAACACTCCGGAATCACTTGCCGGGCATGCAGGAACCACCTCTCAGACATGCCAGAACCCCGTGCCAATGACCCCGGAAGCACCAGCCGAGCACGCCGGAACCACCTGCTCGACTCGCCAGAACCACCTGCCGATCACGCAAAAATCACCTGCCGGCTACGCCACAACCAGTTGGTGAACACTTTGGAATCACCTGCCAGGCTTGCTGGAACCACCTGCCGGTCATGCCAAAATCACCTGCCAACTACGCCAGAACCGCTTGGCGGACACTGCGGAAACACCTGTCGGGCTGGCTGGAACCACATCTCAGACGTGCCAGAAACGTGTTCATGAGATGCTGGAACCACACCCCGAACAGACGGATACCACCTGCCAGAACCGCCTGAACCACCTGCCGAGCACGCCGGAACCACCTGCTCGACTTACTGGTACCACCTCCCTGACACGCCAGAATCACCTGCTGGGTATGCCAGAACCACTTGGCGGACACTCCGGAATCATCTGCCGGACATGCTGGAACCAGCTCTCAGACACACCAGAACCAAGTGCCGGAGACGCCGGAAGCACCTGCCGAGCATGCCGGAGCCACCTGCTCGACTCGCCAGAAACACCTGCCGGACACGCCAAAATCACCTGCCGGGTATGCCAGAACCACCTGGCGGACACTACGGAATCACCTGCCGCGCATGCCGGAACCACCTCTCAGACGTGCCGGAATCACGTGCCAGACACGCCGGAAACACCTACCTGACAGACCGGAACCACCTGTCAAGAAGGCCGGAGCCACCTGTTCGACTCGCTGGAACCACCTGCCGGAAAGGCCAATATCAACTGCTGGCTATGGCAGAACCACCTTGGGGACAGTCCGGGATCACCTGCCAGCCATGGCGGAACCACCTCTCAGACGTACCAGAACCACCTGCCGGAGAAGCTGGAAACACGTCCTGGACAGTCTGGAACCACCTGCCGGCCAAGCCTGAACCACCTGCCAAGCACCACGGAACCACCTGCCGGACACGCCAAAATCACCTGTGGGCTATGCCAGAACCACTTGGACGACTCTCCGAAATGACCTGCCGGGCATGTTGGAACCACCTCTCAGACGTGCCAGAAGCACGTGGCGGACAGTCCGGAATCACCTGTTGGGCATACGCAACCACCTCTGACACGTACCAGAACCACGTGCCGTGCACGCCGGAACCACCTACCAGACAGACCGGAATCAACTTTTGGGCATGCCGGAACCACCAGTCAGATGTGCCAGAAACACGTGCCGGAGACGCCGGAAGCACCTGCCGAGCACGTCGCAACCACCTGCTCAACTCGCCTGAACCACCTGCCGGACACGCCAAAATCACCTGCCCGCTACACCAGCACCACTTCGGGGACAAGCCGGAATCACGTGAGGGGCATGCCGGCACAGCCTCTCAGACTGAACCTCGTGCCGGACACCACAGAACCACCTGCCGGACAGACCGGAACCACCTGCCGGACACGCCGGAACCACCGGCTCGACCCGCCGGAACGACCGCTGGACATGCAAACTCACCTGCCGGCTACGCCGGAAACACTTGGCGAACACTCCGGAATCACCTGCCGGGCATGCCGGAACCACCTCTCAGATATGCCAGAACCACGTGCCAATGACCCCGGAAGCACCTGCCGAGCACGTCGGAACCACCTGCTCGACTCGCCAGAAACACCTGCCGGACACGCAAAAATCACCTGCCGGCTACGCCACAACCAGTTGGGGAACACTTCGGAATCACCTGCCGGGCTTGCTGGAACCACCTGCCGGTCATGCCAAAATCACCTGCCAACTACGCCAGTACCACTTGGCGGACACTGTGGAAACACCTGTCGGGCCGGCCGGAACCACATCTCAGACGTGTCAGAACCATGTGCATGAGATGCTGGAACCACACCCCTAACAGACGGAAAACACCTGCCAGACCCGTCTGAACAACCTGCCGAGCACGCCGGAGCCACCTGCTCGACTCGCCGGAACCACCTACCTGACATGCCCAAATCACCAGCCGGGTATGCCAGAACCACTTGGCGGACACTCCAGAATCATCTGCCGGACATGCCGGAACCAGCTCTCAGACACAGCAGAACCACGTGCCGGAGACGCCGGAAGCACCTGCCGAGCATGCCGGAGCCACCTGCTCGACTCGCCAGAAACACCTGCCGGACACGCCAAAATCACCTGCCGGGTACGCCAGAACCACCTGGTGGACACTCCGAAATCACCTGTCGCGCATGCCGGAACCACCTCTCAGACGTGCCGGAAGCACGTGCCGGACACGCCGGAACCACGTGACGGACATGCCTGAACCACCTGCCGAGCACGCCGGAGCCACCTGTTCGACTCGCTGGAACCACCTGCCGGACAGGCCAATATCAACTGCTGGCTATGCCAGAACCACCTCGGGGACGGTCCGGAATCACCTGCCAGCCCTGGCGGAACCACCTCTCAGACGTACCAGAACCACCTGCCGGAGAAGCTGGAAACACGTCCTGGACAGTCTGGAACCACCTGCCGGCCAAGCCTGAACCACCTGCCAAGCACAACGGAACAACCTGCCAGACACGCCAAAATCACCTGCGTGTTATGCCAGAACCACTTGGAGGACTCTCTGGGATGACCTGCCGGGCATGCCGGAACCACCTCTCAGACGTGCCAGAACCATGTGGCGGACAGTCCGGAATCACCTGTTGGGCATGCGCAACCACCTCTGAGACGTACCAGAACCACATGCCGTGCAGGCTGGAACCACCTACCGGACAGACCGGAATCACCTTTCGGGCATGCCGGAACCACCTGTCAGATGTGCCAGAAACACGTGCCGGAGACGCCGGAAGCACCTGCCAAGCACGTTGGAACCACCTGCTCAACTCGCCTGAACCACCTGCCGGACATGCCAAAATCACCTGCTGACTATGCCAGAACCACTTGGCGAACACTCCGGAATCACTTGCCGGGCATGCAGGAACCACCTCTCAGACATGCCAGAACCCCGTGCCAATGACCCCGGAAGCACCAGCCAAGCACGCCGGAACCACCTGCTCGACTCGCCAGAACCAAATGCCGATCACGCAAAAATCACCTGCCGGCTACGCCACAACCAGTTGGTGAACACTTTGGAATCACCTGCCAGGCTTGCTGGAACCACCTGCCAGTCATGCCAAAATCACCTGCCAACTACGCTAGAACCGCTTGGCGGACACTGCGGAAACACCTGTCGGGCCGGCTGGAACCACATCTCAGACGTGCCAGAAACGTGTTCATGAGATGCTGGAACCACACCCCGAACAGACGGATACCACCTGCCAGAACTGCCTGAACCACCTGCCGAGCACGCCGGAACCACCTGCTCGACTCACCGGTACCACCTCCCTGACACGCCAAAATCACCTGCTGGGTATGCCAGATCCACTTGGCGGACACTCCGGAATCATCGGCCGGACATGCCGGAACCAGCTCCCAGACACACCAGAACCAAGTGCCGGAGACGCCGGAAGCACCTGCCGAGCATGCCGGAGCCACCTGCTCGACTCGCCAGAAACACCTGCCGGACACGCCAAAATCACCTGCCGGGTATGCCAGAACCACCTGGCGGACACTACGGAATCACCTGCCGCGCATGCCGGAAGCACGTGCCAGACTCGCCGCAAACACCTACCGGACAGACCGGAACCACCTGCCAAGAACGCCGGAGCCACCTGTTCGACTCGCTGGAACCACCTGCCGGACAGGCCAATATCAACTGCTGGCTATGCCAGAACCACCTGGGGGACAGTCCGGGATCACCTGACAGCCATGGCGGAACCACCTCTCAGACGTACCAGAACCACCTGCCGGAGAAGCTGGAAACACGTCCTGGACAGACTGGAACCACGTGACGGCCATGCCTGAACCACCTGCCGAGCACGGCGGAACCACCTGCCGGACGCGCCAAAATCACCTGCGGGCTACGCCAGAACCACTTGGACGAGTCTCCGAAATGACCTGCCGGGCATGTTGGAACCACCTCTCAAACGTGCCAGAAGCACTTGGCAAACACTCCGGAATCACCTGCCGTGCATGCCGGAACCACCTCTCAGATATGCCAGAACCACGTTCCAATGACCCCGGAAGCACCTGCCGAGCACGCCAGAACCACCTGCTCGACTCGCCAGAACCACCTGCCGGACACGCAGAAATCACCTGCCGGCTACGCCACAACCAGTTGGGGAACACTTCGGAATCACCTGCCGGGCTTGCTGGAACCACCTGCCGGTCATGCCACAATCACCTGCCAACTACGCCAGTACCACTTGGCGGACACTGTGGAAACACCTGTCGGGCCGGCCGGAACCACATCTCAGACGTGCCAGAACCATGTGCATGAGATGCTGGAACCACACCCCGAACCGACGGAAAACACCTGCCAGACCCGTCTGAACAACCTGCCGAGCACCTACCTGACATGCCCAAATCACCAGCCGGGTATGCCAGAACCACTTGGCGGACACTCCGGAATCATCTGCCGGACATGCCGGAACCAGATCTCAGACACACCAGAACCACGTGCCGGAGACGCCGTAAGCACCTGCCGAGCATGCCGGAGCCACCTGCTCGACTCGCCAGAAACACCAGCCGATCATTCAAAAATCACCTGCCGGCTACGCCACAACCATTTGGTGAACACTTTGGAATCACCTGCCAGGCTTGCTGGAACCACCTGCCGGTCATGCCAAAATCACCTGACAACTACGCCAGAACCGCTTGGCGGACACTGCGGAAACACCTGTCGGGCCGGCTGGAACCACATCTCAGACGTGCTAGAAACGTGTTCATGAGATGCTGGAACCACACCCCGAACAGACGGATACCACCTGCCAGAACCGCCTGAACCACCTGCCGAGCACGCCGGAACCACCTGCTCGACTCACCGGTACCACCTCCCTGACACGCCAAAATCACCTGCTGGGTATGCCAGAACCACTTGGCGGACACTCCGGAATCATCTGCCGGACATGCCGGAACCAGCTCTCAGACACACCAGAACCAAGTGCCGGCGACGCCGGAAGCACCTGCCGAGCATGCCGGAGCCACCTGCTCGACTCGCCAGAAACACCTGCCGGACACGCCAAAATCACCTGCCGGGTATGCCAGAAGCACCTGGCGGACACTACGGAATCACCTGCCGCGCATGCCGGAACCACCTCTCAGACGTGCCGGAAGCACGTGCCGGACACGCCGGAATCACCTACCGGACAGACCGGAACCACCTGCCAAGAACGCCGGAGCCACCTGTTCGACTCGCTGGAACCACCTGCCGGACAGGCCAATATCAACTGCTGGCTATGCCAGAACCGCCTGGGGGACAGTCCGGGATCACCTGCCAGCCATGGCGGAACCACCTCTCAGACGTACCAGAACCACCTGCCGGAGAAGCTGGAAACACGTCCTGGACAGTCTGGAACCACCTGCCGGCCAAGCCTGAACCACCTGCCAAGCACAACGGAACAACCTGCCAGACACGCCAAAATCACCTGCGTGTTATGCCAGAACCACTTGGAGGACTCTCTGGGATGACCTGCCGGGCATGCCGGAACCACCTCTCAGACGTGCCAGAACCATGTGGCGGACAGTCCGGAATCACCTGTTGGGCATGCGCAACCACCTCTGAGACGTACCAGAACCACATGCCGTGCCGGCTGGAACCACCTACCGGACAGACCGGAATCACCTTTCGGGCATGCCGGAACCACCTGTCAGATGTGCCAGAAACACGTGCCGGAGACGCCGGAAGCACCTGCCAAGCACGTTGGAACCACCTGCTCAACTCGCCTGAACCACCTGCCGGACATGCCAAAATCACCTGCCGACTATGCCAGAACCACTTGGCGAACACTCCGGAATCACTTGCCGGGCATGCAGGAACCACCTCTCAGACATGCCAGAACCCCGTGCCAATGACCCCGGAAGCACCAGCCGAGCACGCCGGAACCACCTGCTCGACTCGCCAGAACCAAATGCCGATCACGCAAAAATCACCTGCCGGCTACGCCACAACCAGTTGGTGAACACTTTGGAATCACCTGCCAGGCTTGCTGGAACCACCTGCCGGTCATGCCAAAATCACCTGCCAACTATGCCAGAACCGCTTGGCGGACACTGCGGAAACACCTGTCGGGCCGGCTGGAACCACATCTCAGACGTGCCAGAAACGTGTTCATGAGATGCTGAAACCACACCCCGAACAGACGGATACCACCTGCCAGAACCGCCTGAACCACCTGCCGAGCACGCCGGAACCACCTGCTCGACTCGCCAGAAACACCTGCCGGACACGCCAAAATCACCTGCTGGCTAAGCCACAACCAGTTGGGGAACACTTCAGAATCACATGCCGGGCTTGCTTGAACCACCTGCCGGTCATGCCAAAATCACCTGCCAACTACGCCAGTACCACTTGGCGGACACTGTGGAAACACCTGTCGGGCCGGCCGGAACCACATCTCAGACGTGCCAGAACCATGTGCATGAGATGCTGGAACCACACCCCGAACAGACGGAAAACACCTGCCAGACCCGTCTGAACAACCTGCCGAGCACGCCGGAGCCACCTGCTCGACTCGCTGGAACCACCTACCTGACATGCCCAAATCACCTGCTGGGTATGCCAGAACCACTTGACGGACACTCCGGAATCATCTGCCGGACATGCCGGAACCAGCTCTCAGACACAGCAGAACCACGTGCCGGAGACGCCGGAAGCACCTGCCGAGCATGCCGGAGCCACCTGCTCGACTCGCCAGAAACACCTGCCGGACACGCCAAAATCACCTGCCGGGTACGCCAGAACCACCTGGCGGACACTCCGAAATCACCTGTTACGCATGCCGGAACCACCTCTCAGACGTGCCGGAAGCACGTGCCTGACACGCCGGAATCACCTACCGGACAGACCGGAACCACCTGCCGAGCACGCCGGAGCCACCTGTTCGACTCGCTGGAACCACCTGCCGGACACGCCGGAACCACCGGCTCGACCCGCCCGAACGACCGCTGGACATGCAAACTCACCTGCCGGCTACGCCGGAAACACTTGGCGAACACTCCGGAATCACCTGCCGGGCATGCCAGAACCACCTCTCAGATATGCCAGAACCACGTGCCAATGACCCCGGAAGCACCTGCCGAGCACGCCGGAACCACCTGCTCGACTCGCCAGAAACACCTGCCGGACATGCCAAAATCACCTGCCGGGTAGGCCAG
The DNA here is from genome assembly GCF_041296265.1 of Equus caballus. Lineage (NCBI taxonomy): Eukaryota > Metazoa > Chordata > Mammalia > Perissodactyla > Equidae > Equus > Equus caballus. The sequence continues at coordinate 7,306,269 of NC_091700.1, read as the reverse complement.
AACCACCTGGCGGACACTCCGAAATCACCTGTCGCGCATGCCGGAACCACCTCTCAGACGTGCCGGAAGCACGTGCCGGACACGCCGGAATCACCTACCGGACAGACCGGAACCACCTGCCGAGCACGCCGGAGCCGCCTGTTCGACTCGCTGGAACCACCTGCCGGACAGGCCAATATCAACTGCTGGCTATGCCAGAACCACCTGGGGGACGGTCCGGAATCACCTGCCAGCCCTGGCGGAACCACCTCTCAGACGTACCAGAACCACCTGCCGGAGAAGCTGGAAACACGTCCTGGACAGTCTGGAACCACCTGCCGGCCAAGCCTGAACCACCTGCCAAGCACAACGGAACAACCTGCCAGACACGCCAAAATCACCTGCGTGTTATGCCAGAACCACTTGGAGGACTCTCTGGGATGACCTGCCGGGCATGCCGGAACCACCTCTCAGACGTGCCAGAACCATGTGGCGGACAGTCCGGAATCACCTGTTGGGCATGCGCAACCACCTCTGAGACGTACCAGAACCACATGCCGTGCAGGCTGGAACCACCTACCGGACAGACCGGAATCACCTTTCGGGCATGCCGGAACCACCTGTCAGATGTGCCAGAAACACGTGCCGGAGACGCCGGAAGCACCTGCCAAGCACGTTGGAACCACCTGCTCAACTCGCCTGAACCACCTGCCGGACATGCCAAAATCGCCTGCCGACTATGCCAGAACCACTTGGCGAACACTCCGGAATCACTTGCCGGGCATGCAGGAACCACCTCTCAGACATGCCAGAACCACGTGCCAATGACCCCGGAAGCACCAGCCGAGCACGCCGGAACCACCTGCTCGACTCGCCAGAACCACCTGCCGGACACGCAGAAATCACCTGCCGGCTACGCCACAACCAGTTGGGGAACACTTCGGAATCACCTGCCAGCCTTGCTGGAACCACCTGCCGGTCATGCCAAAATCACCTGCCAAGTACGCCAGTACCACTTGGCGGACACTGTGGAAACACCTGTCGGGCCGGCCGGAACCACATCTCAGACGTGCCAGAACCATGTGCATGAGATGCTGGAACCACACCCCGAACAGACGGAAAACACCTGCCAGACCCGTCTGAACAACCTGCCGAGCACCTACCTGACATGCCCAAATCACCAGCCGGGTATGCCAGAACCACTTGGCGGACACTCCGGAATCATCTGCCGGACATGCCGGAACCAGCTCTCAGACACACCAGAACCACGTGCCGGAGACGCCGTAAGCACCTGCCGAGCATGCCGGAGCCACCTGCTCGACTCGCCAGAAACACCAGCCGATCATTCAAAAATCACCTGCCGGCTACGCCACAACCATTTGGTGAACACTTTGGAATCACCTGCCAGGCTTGCTGGAACCACCTGCCGGTCATGCCAAAATCACCTGACAACTACGCCAGAACCGCTTGGCGGACACTGCGGAAACACCTGTCGGGCCGGCTGGAACCACATCTCAGACATGCCAGAAACGTGTTCATGAGATGCTGGAACCACACCCCGAACAGACGGATACCACCTGCCAGAACCGCCTGAACCACCTGCCGAGCACGCCGGAACCACCTGCTCGACTCGCCAGAACCACCTGGCGGACACTACGGAATCACCTGCCCCGCATGCCGGAAGCACGTGCCAGACACGCCGCAAACACCTACCGGACAGACCGGAACCACCTGCCGAGCACGCCGGAGCCACCTGTTCGACTCGCTGGAACCACCTGCCGGACAGGCCAATATCAACTGCTGGCTATGCCAGAACCACCTGGGAGACAGTCCGGGATCACCTGCCAGCCATGGCGGAACCACCTCTCAGACGTACCAGAACCACCTGCCGGAGAAGCTGGAAACACGTCCTGGACAGACTGGAACCACGTGACGGCCATGCCTGAACCACCTGCTGAGCACGGCGGAACCACCTGCCGGACACGCCAAAATCACCTGCGGGCTACGCCAGAACCACTTGGACGACTCTCCGAAATGACCTGCCGCGCAGTTTGGAACCACCTCTCAGATGTGCCAGAAGCACGTGGCGGACAGTCAGGAATCACCTGTTGGGCATACGCAACCACCTCTGACACGTACCAGAACCACGTGCCGTGCACGCAGGAACCACCTACCGGACAGACCGGAATCAACTTTTGGGCATGCCGGAACCACCAGTCAGATGTGCCAGAAACACGTGCCGGAGACGCCGGAAGCACCTGCCGAGCACGTCGCAACCACCTGCTCAACTCGCCTGAACCACCTGCCGGACACGCCAAAATCACCTGCCCGCTACACCAGCACCACTTCGGGGACAAGCCGGAATCACGTGAGGGGCATGCCGGCACAGCCTCTCAGACTGAACCTCGTGCCGGACACCACAGAACCACCTGCCGGACAGACCGGAACCACCTGCCGGACACGCCGGAACCACCGGCTCGACCCGCCGGAACGACCGCTGGACATGCAAACTCACCTGCTGGCTACGCCAGAAACACTTGGCGAACACTCCGGAATCACCTGCCGGGCATGCCGGAACCACCTCTCAGATATGCCAGAACCACGTGCCAATGACCCCGGAAGCACCTGCCGAGCACGCCGGAACCACCTGCTCGACTCGCCAGAACCACCTGCCGGACACGCAGAAATCACCTGCCGGCTACGCCACAACCAGTTGGGGAACACTTCGGAATCACCTGCCGGGCTTGCTGGAACCACCTGCCGGTCATGCCAAAATCACCTGCCAACTACGCCAGTACCACTTGGCGGACACTGTGGAAACACCTGTCGGGCCGGCCGGAACCACAACTCAGACGTGCCAGAACCTTGTGCATGAGATGCTGGAACCACACCCCGAACAGACGGAAAACACCTGCCAGACCCGTCTGAACAACCTGCCGAGCACCTACCTGACATGCCCAAATCACCAGCCGGGTATGCCAGAACCACTTGGCGGACACTCCGGAATCATCTGCCGGACATGCCGGAACCAGCTCTCAGACACACCAGAACCACGTGCCGGAGACGCCGTAAGCACCTGCCGAGCATGCCGGAGCCACCTGCTCGACTCGCCAGAAACACCAGCCGATCATTCAAAAATCACCTGCCGGCTATGCCACAACCATTTGGTGAACACTTTGGAATCACCTGCCAGGCTTGCTGGAACCACCTGCCGGTCATGCCAAAATCACCTGACAACTACGCCAGAACCGCTTGGCAGACACTGCGGGAACACCTGTCGGGCCGGCTGGAACCACATCTCAGACGTGCCAGAAACGTGTTCATGAGATGCTGGAACCACACCCCGAACAGACGGATACCACCTGCCAGAACCGCCTGAACCACCTGCCGAGCACGCCGGAACCACCTGCTCGACTCACCGGTACCACCTCCCTGACACGCCAAAATCACCTGCTGGGTATGCCAGAACCACTTGGCGGACACTCCGGAATCATCTGCCGGACATGCCGGAACCAGCTCTCAGACACACCAGAACGAAGTGCCGGAGACGCCGGAAGCACCTGCCGAGCATGCCGGAGCCACCTGCTTGACTCGCCAGAAACACTTGCCGGACACGCCAAAATCACCTGCCGGGTATTCCAGAACCTCCTGGCGGACACTACAGAATCACCTGCCGCGCATGCCGGAAGCACGTGCCAGACATGCCGGAAACACGTGCCGGACACGCCGGAATCACCTACGGGACAGACCGGAACCACCTGCTGAGCACGCCGGAGCCACCTGTTCGACTCGCTGGAACCACCTGCCGGACAGGCCAATGTTAACTGCTGGCTATGCCAGAACCACCTGAGGGATGGTCCGGAATCACCTGCCAGCCATGGCGGAACCACCTCTCAGACGTACCAGAACCACCTGCCGGAGAAGCTGGAAACACGTCCTGGACAGCCTGGAACCACCTGCCGGACAAGCCTGAACCACCTGCCAAGCACAACGGAACAACCTGCCAGACACTCCAAAATCACCTGCGAGTTATGCCAGAACCACCTGGAGGACTCTCTGGGATGACCTGCCGGGCATGCCGGAAACACCTCTCAGACGTGCCAGAACCATGTGGCGGACAGTCCGGAATCACCTGTTGGGCCCGCGCAACCACCTCTGAGACGTACCAGAACCACATGCCGTGCAGGCTGGAACCACCTACCGGACAGACCGGAATCACCTTTCGGGCATGCCGGAACCACCTGTCAGATGTGCCAGAAACACGTGCCGGAGACGCCGGAAGCACCTGCCAAGCACGTTGGAACCACCTGCTCAACTCGCCTGAACCACCTGCCGGACATGCCAAAATCACCTGCCGACTATGCCAGAACCACTTGGCGAACACTCCGGAATCACTTGCCGGGCATGTAGGAACCACCTCTCAGACATGCCAGAACCCCGTGCCAATGACCCCGGAAGCACCAGCCGAGCACGCCGGAACCACCTGCTCGACTCGCCAGAACCACCTGCCGATCACGCAAAAATCACCTGCCGGCTACGCCACAACCAGTTGGTGAACACTTTGGAATCACCTGCCAGGCTTGCTGGAACCACCTGCCAGTCATGCCAAAATCACCTGCCAACTACGCCAGAACCGCTTGGCGGACACTGCGGAAACACCTGTCGGGCCGGCTGGAACCACATCTCAGACGTGCCAGAAACGTGTTCATGAGATGCTGGAACCACACCCCGAGCAGACGGATACCACCTGCCAGAACCGCCTGAACCACATGCCGAGCACGCCGGAACCACCTGCTCGACTCACTGGTACCACCTCCCTGACACGCCAGAACACCTGCTGCGTATGCCAGAACTACTTGGCGGACACTCCGGAATCATCTGCCGGACATGCCGGAACCAGCTCTCAGACACACCAGAACCAAGTGCCGGGGACGCCGGAAGCACCTGCCGAGCATGCCGGAGCCACCTGCTCGACTCGCCAGAAACACCTGCCGGACACGCCAAAATCACCTGCCGGGTATGCCAGAACCACCTGGCGGACACTACGGAATCACCTGCCGCGCATGCCGGAATTACGGCTCAGACTCGCCGCAAACACCTACCGGACAGACCGGAACCACCTGCCAAGAACGCCGGAGCCACCTGTTCGACTCGCTGGAACCACCTGCCGGACAGGCCAATATCAACTGCTGGCTATGCCAGAACCACCTGGGGGACAGTCCGGGATCACCTGCCAGCCATGGCGGAACCACCTCTCAAACGCACCAGAACCACCTGCCGGAGAAGCTGGAAACACGTCCTGGACAGACTGGAGCCACGTGACGTCCATGCCTGAACCACCTGCCGAGCATGGCGGAACCACCTGCCGGACACGGCAAAATCACCTGCGGGCTACGCCAGAACCACTTGGATGACTCTCCGAAATGACCTGCCGGGCATGTTGGAACCACCTCTCAGACGTGCCAGAAGCACTTGGCGAACACTCCGGAATCACCTGCCGGGCATGCCGGAACCACCTCTCAGATATGCCAGAACCACGTGCCAATGACCCCGGAAGCACCTGCCGAGCACGCCGGAACCACCTGCTCGACTTGCCAGAACCACCTGCCGGACACGCAGAAATCACCTGCCGGCTACGCCACAACCAGTTGGGGAACACTTCGGAATCACCTGCCGGGCTTGCTGGAACCACCTGCCGGTCATGCCAAAATCACCTGCCAACTACGCCAGTACCACTTGGCGGACACTGTGGAAACACCTGTCGGGCCGGCCGGAACCACATCTCAGACGTGCCAGAACCATGTGCATGAGATGCTGGAACCACACCCCGAACCGACGGAAAACACCTGCCAGACCCGTCTGAACAACCTGCCGAGCACCTACCTGACATGCCCAAATCACCAGCCGGGTATGCCAGAACCACTTGGCGGACACTCCGGAATCATCTGCCGGACATGCCGGAACCAGCTCTCAGACACACCAGAACCACGTGCCGGAGACGCCGTAAGCACCTGCCGAGCATGCCGGAGCCACCTGCTCGACTCGCCAGAAACACCAGCCGATCATTCAAAAATCACCTGCCGGCTACGCCACAACCATTTGGTGAACACTTTGGAATCACCTGCCAGGCTTGCTGGAACCACCTGCCGGTCATGCCAAAATCATCTGACAACTACGCCAGAACCGCTTGGCGGACACTGCGGAAACACCTGTCGGGCCGGCTGGAACCACATCTCAGACGTGCCAGAAACGTGTTCATGAGATGCTGGAACCACACCCCGAACAGACGGATACCACCTGCCAGAACCGCCTGAACCACCTGCCGAGCACGCCGGAACCACCTGCTCGACTCACCGGTACCACCTCCCTGACACGCCAAAATCACCTGCTGGGTATGCCACAACCACTTGGCGGACACTCCGGAATCATCTGCCGGACATGCCGGAACCAGCTCTCAGACACACCAGAACCAAGTGCCGGGGACGCCGGAAGCACCTGCCGAGCATGCCGGAGCCACCTGCTCGACTCGCCAGAAACACCTGCCGGACACGCCAAAATCACCTGCCGGGTATGCCAGAAGCACCTGGCGGACACTACGGAATCACCTGCCGTGCATGCCGGAACCACCTCTCAGACGTGCCGGAAGCACGTGCCGGACATGCCGGAAACACCTACCGGACAGAAGGGAACCACCTGCCAAGAACGCCGGAGCCACCTGTTCGACTCGCTGGAACCACCTGCCGGACAGGCCAATATCAACTGCTGGCTATGCCAGAACCGCCTGGGGGACAGTCCGGGATCACCTGCCAGCCATGGCGGAACGACCTCTCAGACGTACCAGAACCACCTGCCGGAGAAGCTGGAAACACGTCCTGGACAGTCTGGAACCACCTGCCGGCCAAGCCTGAACCACCTGCCAAGCACGGTGGAACCACCTGCCAGACACGCCAAAATCACCTGCGTGTTATGCCAGAACCACTTGGAGGACTCTCTGGGATGACCTGCCGGGCATGCCAGAACCACCTCTCAGACGTGCCAGAACCATGTGGCGGACAGTCCAGAATCACCTGTTGGGCATGCGCAACCACCTCTGAGACGTACCAGAACCACATGCCGTGCAGGCTGGAACCACCTACCGGACAGACCGGAATCACCTTTCGGGCATGCCGGAACCACCTGTCAGATGTGCCAGAAACACGTGCCGGAGACGCCGGAAGCACCTGCCAAGCACGTTGGAACCACCTGCTCAACTCGCCTGAACCACCTGCCGGACATGCCAAAATCACCTGCCGACTATGCCAGAACCACTTGGTGAACACTCCGGAATCACTTGCCGGGCATGCAGGAACCACCTCTCAGACATGCCATAACCCCGTGCCAATGACCCCGGAAGCACCAGCCGAGCACGCCGGAACCACCTGCTCGACTCGCCAGAACCACCTGCCGATCACGCAAAAATCACCAGCCGGCTACGCCACAACCAGTTGGTGAACACTTTGGAATCACCTGCCAGGCTTGCTGGAACCACCTGCCGGTCATGCCAAAATCACCTGCCAACTACGCCAGAACCGCTTGGCGGACACTGCGGAAACACCTGTCGGGCCGGCTGGAACCACATCTCAGACGTGCCAGAAACGTGTTCATGAGATGCTGGAACCACACCCCGAACAGACGGATACCACCTGCCAGAACCGCCTGAACCACCTGCCGAGCATGCTGGAACCACCTGCTCGACTCACCGGTACCACCTCCCTGACACGCCAAAATCACCTGCTGGGTATGCCAGAACCACTTGGCGGACACTCTGGAATCATCTGCCGGACATGCCGGAACCAGCTCTCAGACACACCAGAACCAAGTGCCGGAGACGCCGGAAGCACCTGCCGAGCATGCCGGAGCCACCTGCTCGAATCGCCAGAAACACCTGCCGGACACGCCAAAATCACCTGCCGGGTATGCCAGAACCACCTGGCGGACCCTATGGAATCACCTGCCGCGCATGCCGGAAGCACGTGCCAGACACGCCGGAAACACCTACTGGACAGACCGGAACCACCTGCCAAGAACGCCGGAGCCACCTGTTCGACTCGCTGGAACCACCTGCCGGACAGGCCAATATCAACTGCTGGCTATGCCTGAACCACCTTGGGGACAGTCCGGGATCACCTGCCAGCCATGGCGGAACCACCTCTCAGACGGACCAGAACCACCTGCCGGAGAAGCTGGAAACACGTCCTGGACAAACTGGAACCACGTGACGGCCATGCCTGAACCACCTGCCGAGCACGGTGGAACCACCTGCCGGACGCGCCAAAATCACCTGCGGGCTACGCCAGAACCACTTGGACGACTCTCCGAAATGACCTGCCGGGCATGTTGGAACCACCTCTCAGACGTGCCAGAAGCACGTGGCGGACAGTCCGGAATCACCTGTTGGGCATACGCCACCACCTCTGACACGTACCAGAACCACGTGCCGTGCACGCCGGAACCACCTACCAGACAGAACGGAATCAACTTTTGGGCATGCCGGAACCACCAGTCAGATGTGCCAGAAACACGTGCCGGAGACGCCGGAAGCCCCTGCCGAGCACGTCGCAACCACCTGCTCAACTCGCCTGAACCACCTGCCGGACACGCCAAAATCACCTGCCCGCTACACCAACACCACTTCGGGGACAAGCCGGAATCACGTGAGGGGCATGCCGGCACAGCCTCTCAGACTGAACCTCGTGCCGGACACCACAGAACTACCTGCCAGACAGCCCGGAACCATCTGCCGGACACGCCGGAACCACCGGCTCGACCCGCCGGAACGACCGCTGGACATGCAAAATCACCTGCCGGCTACGCCGGAAACACTTGGCGAACACTCCGGAATCACCTGCCGGTCATGCCGGAACCACCTCTCAGATATGCCAGAACCACGAGCCAATGACCCCGGAAGCACCTGCTGAGCACGCCGGAACCACCTGCTCGACTCGCCAGAACCACCTGCCGGACACGCAGAAATCACCTGCCGGCTACGCCACAACCAGTTGGGGAACACTTCGGAATCACCTGCCGGGCTTGCTGGAACCACCTGCCGGTCATGCCAAAATCACCTGCCAACTACGCCAGTACCACTTGGCGGACACTGTGGAAACACCTGTCGGGCCGGCCGGAACCACCTCTCAGACGTGCCGGAAGCACGTGCCAGACACGCCGGAAACACCTACCGGACAGACCAGAACCACCTGCCAAGAACGCCGGAGCCACCTGTTCGACTCGCTGGAACCACCTGCCAGACAGGCCAATATAAACTGCTGGCTATGCCAGAACCACCTGGGGTACAGTCCGGGATCACCTGCCAGCCATGGCGGAACCACCTCTCAGACGTACCAGAACCACCTGCCGGAGAAGCTGGAAACACGTCCTGGACAGACTGGAACCACGTGACGGCCATGCCTGAACCACCTGCCGAGCACGGCGGAACCACCTGCCGGACACGCCAAAATCACCTGCGGGCTACGCCAGAACCACTTGGACGACTCTCCGAAATGACCTGCCGGGCATGTTGGAACCACCTCTCAGACGTGCCAGAAGCACGTGGCGGACAGTCCGGAATCACCTGTTGGGCATACGCAACCACCTCTGAGACGTACCAGAACCGCGTTCCGTGCACGCCGGAACCACCTACCGGACAGACCGGAATCCACTTTTGGGCATGCCGGAACCACCAGTCAGATGTGCCAGAAACACGTGCCGGAGACGCCGGAAGCACCTTCCGAGCACGTCGCAACCACCTGCTCAACTCGCCTGAACCACCTGCCGGACACGCCAAAATCACCTGCCCGCTACACCAGCACCACTTCGGGGACAAGCCGGAATCACGTGAGGGGCATGCCGGCACAGCCTCTCAGACTGAACCTCGTGCCGGACACCACAGACCACCTGCCGGACAGACCGGAACCACCTGCCGGACACGCCGGAACCACAGGCTCGACCCGCCGGAACGACCGCTGGACATGCAAAATCACCTGCTGGCTATGCCGGAAACACTTGGCGAACACTCCGGAATCACCTGCCGGGCATACCGGAACCACCTCTCAGATATGCCAGAACCACGTGCCAATGACCCCGGAAGCACCTGCCGAGCACGCCGGAACCACCTGCTCGACTCGCCAGAACCACCTGCCGGACACGCAGAAATCACCTGCCGGCTACGCCACAACCAGTTGGGGAACACTTCGGAATCACCTGCCGGGCTTGCTGGAACCACCTGCCGGTCATGCCAAAATCACCTGCCAACTACGCCAGTACCGCTTGGCGGACACTGTGGAAACACCTGTCGGGCCGGCCGGAACCACATCTCAGACGTGCCAGAACCATGTGCATGAGATGCTGGAACCACACCCCGAACAGACGGAAAACACCTGCTAGACCCGTCTGAACAACCTGCCGAGCACCTACCTGACATGCCCAAATCAACAGCCGGGTATGCCAGAACCTCTTGGCGGACACTCCGGAATCATCTGCCGGACATGCCGGAACCAGCTCTCAGACACACCAGAACCACGTGCCGGAGACGCCGTAAGCACCTGCCGAGCATGCCGGAGCCACCTAGTCGACTCGCCAGAAATACCAGCCGATCATTCAAAAATCACCTGCCGGCTACGCCACAACCATTTGGTGAACACTTTGGAATCACCTGCCAGGCTTGCTGGAACCACCTGCCGGTCATGCCAAAATCACCTGACAACTACGCCAGAACCGCTTGGCGGACACTGCGGAAACACCTGTCGGGCCGGCTGGAACCACATCTCAGACGTGCCAGAAACGTGTTCATGAGATGCTGGAACCACACCCCGAACAGACGGATACCACCTGCCAGAACTGCCTGAAACACCTGCCGAGCACGCCGGAACCACCTGCTCGACTCACCGGTACCACCTCCCTGACACGCCAAAATCACCTGCTGGGTATGCCAGAACCACTTGGCGGACACTCCGGAATCATCTGCCGGACATGCCGGAACCAGCTCTCAGACACACCAGAACCAAGTGCCGGAGACACCGGAAGCACCTGCCGAGCATGCCGGAGCCACCTGCTCGACTCGCCAGAAACACCTGCCGGACACGCCAAAATCACCTGCCGGGTATTCCAGAACCACCTGGCGGACACTACGGAATCACCTGCCGCGCATGCAGTTAGCACGTGCCAGACACGCCGGAATCACCTACCGGACAGACCGGAACCACCTGCCAAGAACGCCGGAGCCACCTGTTCGACTCGCTGGAACCACCTGCCGGACAGACCAATATCAACTGCTGGCTATGACAGAACCACCTGGGGGACAGTCCGGGATCACCTGCCAGCCATGGCGGAACCAACTCTCAGACGTACCAGAACCACCTGCCGGAGAAGCTGGAAACACGTCCTGGACAGACTGGAACCACGTGACGGGCATTCCTGAACCACCTGCCGAGCACGGCGGAACCACCTGCCGGACACGCCAAAATCACCTGCGGGCTACGCCAGAACCACTTGGACGACTCTCCGAAATGACCTGCCGGGCATGTTGGAACCACCTCTCAGATGTGCCAGAAGCACGTGGCGGACAGTCCGGAATCACCTGTTGGGCATACGCAACCACCTCTGACACGTACCAGAACCACGTGCCGTGCACGCAGGAACCACCTACAGGACAGACCGGAATCAACTTTTATGCATGCCGGAACCACCAGTCAGATGTGCCAGAAACACGTGCCGGAGACGCCGGAAGCACCTGCCGAGCACGTCGCAACCACCTGCTCAACTCGCCTGAACCACCTGCCGGACACGCCAAAATCACCTGCCCGCTACACCAGCACCACTTCGGGGACAAGCCGGAATCACGTGAGGGGCATGCCGGTACAGCCTCTCAGACTGAACCTCGTGCCGGACACCACAGAACCACCTGCCGGACAGACCGGAACCACCTGCCGGACACGCCGGAAGCACCGGCTCGACCCGCCGGAACGACCGCTGGACATGCAAAATCACCTGCCGGCTACGCCGGAAACATTTGGCGAACACTCCGGAATCACCTGCCGGGCATGCCGGAACCACCTCTCAGATATGCCAGAACCACGTGCCAATGACCCCGGAAGCACCTGCCGAGCACGCCGGAACCACCTGCTCGACTCGCCAGAACCACCTGCCAGACACGCAAAAATCACCTGTCGGCTACGCCACAACCGGTGGGGGAACACTTCGGAATCACCTGCCGGGCTTGCTGGAACCGCCTGCCGGTCATGCCAAAATCACCTGCCAACTACGCCAGTACCACTTGGCGGACACTGTGGAAACACCTGTCGGGCCGGCCGGAACCACATCTCAGACGTGCCAGAACCATGTGCATGAGATGCTGGAACCACACCCCGAACAGACGGAAAACACCTGCCAGACCCGTCTGAAAAACCTGCTGAGCACGCCGGAGCCACCTGCTCGACTCGCCGGAACCACCTACCTGACATGCCCAAATCACCAGCCGGGTATGCCAGAACCACTTGGCGGACACTCCGGAATCATCTGCCGGACATGCCGGAACCAGCTCTCAGACACACCAGAACCACGTGCCGGAGACGCCGGAAGCACCTGCCGAGCATGCTGGAGCCACCTGCTCGACTCGTCAGAAACACCTGCCGGACACGCCAAAATCACCTGCCGGGTACGCCAGAACCACCTGGCGGACACTCCGAAACCACCTGTCGCGCATGCCGGAACCACCTCTCAGACGTGCCGGATGCACGTGCCTGACACGCCGGAATCACCTACCGGACAGACCGGAACCACCTGCCGAGCATGCCGGAGCACCTGCTCGACTCTCCAGAAACACCTGCCGGACATGCCAAAATCGCCTGCCAGGTACGCCAGAACCACCTGGCGGACACTCCGAAACCACCTGTCGCGCATGCCGGAACCACCTCTCTGACGTGCCGGAAGCACGTGCCGGACACGCCGGAAACACCTACCGGACAGACCGGAACCACTTGCCAAGAACGCCGGAGCCACCTGTTCGACTCGCTGGAACCACCTACCTGACATGACAAAATCGCGAGCCGGGTATGCCAGAACCACTTGGCGGACACTCCGGAATCATCTGCCGGACATGCCGGAACCAGCTCTCAGACACACCAGAACCACGTGCCGGAGACGCCGGAAGCACCCGCCGAGCGTGCCGGAGCCACCTGCTCGACTCGCCAGAAACACCTGCCGGACACGCCAAAATCACCTGCCGGGTAAGCCAGAACCACCTGGCGGACACTATGGAATCACCTGCCGCGCAGGCCGGAACCACCTCTCAGACGTGCCGGAAGCACGTGCCAGACATGCCGAAAACACCTAACGGACAGACCGGAACCACCTGCCTAGAACGCCGGAGCCACCTGTTCGACTCGCTGGAACCACCTGCCGGACAGGCCAATATCAACTGCTGGCTATGCCAGAACCACCTGGGGGACGGTCCGGGATCACCTGCCAGCCATGGCGGAACCCTCTCTCAGACGTACCAGAACCACCTGCCGGAGAAGCTGGAAACACGTCCTGGACAGACTGGAACCACGTGACGGCCATGCCTGAACCACCTGCCGAGCACGGCGGAACCACCTGCCGGACACGCCAAAATCACCTGCGGGCTACGCCAGAACCACTTGGACGACTCTCCGAAATGACCTGCCGGGCATGTTGGAACCACCTCTCAGACGTGCCAGAAGCACGTGGCGGACAGTCCGGAATCACCTGTTGGGCAAACGCAACCACCTCTGACACGTACCAGAACCAAGTGCCGTGCACGCCGGAACCACCTACCGGACAGACCGGAATCAACTTTTGGGCATGCCGGAACCACCAGTCAGATGTGCCAGAAACACGTGCCGGAGACGCCGGAAGCACCTGCCGAGCACGTCGCAACCACCCGCTAAACTCGCCTGAACCACCTGCCGGACACGCCAAAATCACCTGCCCGCTACACCAGCACCACTTCGGGGACAAGCCGGAATCACGTGAGGGGCATGCCGGCACAGCCTCTCAGACTGAACCTCGTGCCGGACACCACAGAACCACCTGCCGGACAGACCGGAACCACCTGCCGGACACGCCGGAACCACCGGCTCGACCCGCCGGAACGACCGCTGGACATGCAAAATCACCTGCCGGCTACGCCGGAAACACTTGGCGAACACTCCGGAATCACCTGCCGGGCATGCCAGAACCACCAGTCAGATATGCCAGAACCACGTGCCATTGACCCCGGAAGCACCTGCCGAGCACGCCGGAACCACCTGCTCGACTCGCCAGAACCACCTGCCAGACACGCAAAAATCACCTGCCGGCTACGCCACAACCAGTTGGGGAACACTTCGGAATCACCTGCCTGGCTTGCTGGAACCACCTGCCGGTCATGCCAAAATCACCTGCTGGGTATGCCAGAACCACTTGGCGGACACTCCGGAATCATCTGCCGGACATGCCGGAACCAGCTCTCAGACACACCAGAACCAAGTGCCGGAGACGCCGGAAGCACCTGCCGAGCATGCCGGAGCCACCTGCTGGACTCGCCAGAAACACCTGCCGGACACTCCAAAATCACCTGCCGGGTACGCCAGAACCACCTGCCGGACACGCAGAAATCACCTGCCGGCTACGCCACAACCAGTTGGGGAACACTTCGGAATCACCTGCCGGGCTTGCTGGAACCACCTGCCGGTCATGCCAAAATCACCTGCCAACTACGCCAGTACCACTTGGCGGACACTGTGGAAACACCTGTCGGGCCGGCCGGAACCACGTCTCAGACGTGCCAGAACCATGTGCATGAGATGCTGGAACCACAGCCCGAACAGACGGAAAACACCTGCCAGACCCGTCTGAACAACCTGCCGAGCATGCCGGAGCCACCTGCTCGACTCGCCGGAACCACCTACCTGAAATGCCAAAATCACCAGCCGGGTATTCCAGAACCACTAGGCGGATACTCCGGAATCATCTGCCGGACATGCCGGAACCAGCTCTCAGACACACCAGAACCAAGTGCCGGAGACGCCGGAAGCACCTCCCGAGCATGCCGGAGCCACCTGCTCGACTCGCCAGAAACACCTGCCGGTTCGCCAAAATCACCTGCCGGTTACGCCAGAACCACCTGGCGGACACTCCGAAATCACCTGTCGCGCATGCCGGAACCACCTCTCAGACGTGCCGGAAGCACGTGCCGGACACGCCGGAATCACCTACCGGACAGACCGGAACCACCTGTTGGGCATACGCAACCACCTCTGACACGTACCAGAACCACGTGCCGTGCACGCCGGAACCACCTACCGGACAGACCGGAATCAACTTTTGGGCATGCCCGAACCACCAGTCAGATGTGCCAGAAACACGTGCCGGAGACGCCGGAAGCACCTGCCGAGCACGTCGCAACCACCTGCTCAACTCGCCTGAACCACCTGCCGGACACGCCAAAATCACCTGCCCGCTACACCAGCACCACTTCGGGGACAAGCCGGAATCACGTGAGGGGCATGCCGGCACAGCCTCTCAGACTGAACCTCGTGCCGGACACCACAGAACCACCTGCCGGACAGACCGGAACCACCTGCCGGACACGCCGGAACCACCGGCTCGACCCGCCGGAACGACCGCTGGACATGCAAAATCACCTGCCGGCTACGCCGGAAACACTTGGCAAACACTCCGGAATCACCTGCCGGGCATGCCGGAACCACCTCTCAGATAAGCCAGAACCACGTGCCAATGAACCCGGAAGCACCTGCCGACCACGCCGGAACCACATGCTCGACTCGCCAGAACCACCTGCCGGACACGCAAAAATCACCTGCCGGCTACACCACAACCAGTTGGGGAACACTTTGGAATCACCTGCCGGGCTTGCTGGAACCACCTGTCGGTCATGCCAAAATCACCTGCCAACTACGCCAGTACCACTTGGCGGACACTGTGGAAACACCTGTCGGGCCGGCCGGAACCACATCTCAGACGTGCCAGAACCATGTGCATGAGATGCTGGAACCGCACCCCGAACAGACGGAAAACACCTGCCAGACCCGTCTGAACAACCTGCCGAGCACGCCGGAGCCACCTGCCTGACATGCCCAAATCACCAGCCGGGTATGCCAGAACCACTTGGCGGACACTCCGGAATCATCTGCCGGACATGCCGGAACCAGCTCTCAGACACACCAGAACCACGTGCCGGAGACGCCGGAAGCACCTGCCGAGCATGCCGGAGCCACCTGCTCGACTCGCCAGAAACACCTGCCGGACACGCCAAAATCAGCTGCCGGGTATGCCAGAACCACCTGGCGGACACTACGGAATCACCTGCCGCGCATGCCGGAACCACCTCTCAGACGTGCCGGAAGCACGTGCCAGACACGCCCGAAACACCTACCGGACAGACCGGAACCACCTGCCGAGCACGCCGGAGCCACCTGTTCGACTCGCTGGAACCACCTGCCGGACAGGCCAATATCAACTGCTGGCTATGCCAGAACCACCTGGGGGACGGTCCGGGATCACCTGCCAGCCATGGCGGAACCACCTCTCAAACGTACCAGAACCACCTGCCGGAGAAGCTGGAAACACGTCCTGGAAAGACTGGAACCACGTGACGGCCAGGCCTGAACCACCTTCCGAGCACGGTGGAACCACCTGCCAGACACGCCAAAATCACCTGCGGGCAACGCCAGAACGACTTGGACGACTCTCCGAAATGACCTGCCGGGCATGTTGGAACCACCTCTAAGACGTGCCAGAAGCACGTGGCGGACAGTCCGGAATCACCTGTTGGGCATACGCAACCACCTCTCACACGTACCAGAACCACGTGCCGTGCACGCCGGACCACCTACCAAACAGACCGGAATCAACTTTTGGGCATGCCCGAACCACCAGTCAGATGTGCCAGAAACACGTGCCGGAGACGCCGGAAGCACCTGCCGAGCACGTCGCAACCACCTGCTCAACTCGCCTGAACCACCTGCCGGACACGTCAAAATCACCTGCCCGCTACACAAGCACCACTTCGGGGACAAGCCGGAATCACGTGAGGGGCATGCCGGCACAGCGTCTCAGACTGAACCTCGTGCCGGACACCACAGAACCACCTGCCGGACAGACCGGAACCACCTGCCGGACACGCCGGAACCACCGGCTCGACCCGCCGGAACGACCGCTGGACATGCAAAATCACCTGCCGGCTACGCCAGAAACACTTGGCGAACACTCCGGAATCACCTGCCGGGCATGCCGGAACCACCTCTCAGATATGCCAGAACCACGTGCCAATGACCCCGGTAGCACCTGCCTAGCACGCCAGAACAACCTGCTCGACTCGCCATAACCACCTGCCGGACACGCAGAAATCACCTGCCGGCTACGCCACAACCAGTTGGGGAACACTTCGGAATCACCTGCCGGGCTTGCTGGAACCACCTGCCGGTCATGCCAAAATCACCTGCCAACTACGCCAGTACCGCTTGGCGGACACTGTGGAAACACCTCTTGGGCTGGCCGGAATCACGTCTCAGACGTGCGAGAACCATGTGCATGAGATGCTGGATCCACACCCCGAACAGACGGAAAACACTTGCCAGACCCGTCTGAACAACCTGCCGAGCATGCCGGAGCCACCTGCTCGACTCGCCGGAACCACCTACCTGACATGCCCAAATCACCAGCCGGGTATGCCAGAACCACTTGGCGGACACTCCGGAATCATCTGCCGGACATGCCGGAACCAGCTCTCAGACACACCAGAACCAAGTGCCGGAGACGCCGGAAGCACCTGCCGAGCATGCCGGAGCCACCTGCTCGACTCGCCAGAAACACCTGCCGGAAACGCCAAAATCGCCTGCCGGGTACGCCAGACCCACCTGGCGGACACTCCGAAATCACCTGTAGCGCATGCCGGAACCTCCTCTCAGACGTGCCGGAAGCACGTGCCGGACACGCCGGAATCACCTACCGGACAGACCGGAACCACCTGCCGAGCACGCCGGAGCCACCTGTTCGACTCGCTGGAACCACCTGCCGGACAGGCCAATATCAACTGCTGGCTATGCCAGAACCACCTGGGGGACGGTCCGGAATCACCTGCCAGCCATGGCGGAACCACCTCTCAGACGTACCAGAACCACCTGCCGGAGAAGCTGGAAACACGTCCTGGACAGTCTGGAACCACCTGCCGGCCAAGCCTGAACCACCTGCCAAGCACAACGGAACAACCTGCCAGACACGCCAAAATCACCTGCGTGTTATGCCAGAACCACTTGGAGGACTCTCTGGGATGACCTGCCGGGCATGCCGGAACCACCTCTCAGACGTGCCAGAACCATGTGGCGGACAGTCCGGAATCACCTGTTGGGCATGCGCAACCACCTCGGAGACGTACCAGAACCACATGCCGTGCAGGCTGGAACCACCTACCGGACAGACCGGAATCACCTTTCGGGCATGCCGGAACCACCTGTCAGATGTGCCAGAAACACGTGCCGGAGACGCCGGAAGCACCTGCCAAGCACGTTGGAACCACCTGCTCAACTCGCCTGAACCACCTGCCGGACATGCCAAAATCACCTGCCGACTATGCCAGAACCACTTGGCGAACACTCCGGAATCACTTGCCGGGCATGCAGGAACCACCTCTCAGACATGCCAGAACCCCGTGCCAATGACCCTGGAAGCACCAGCCGAGCACGCCGGAACCACCTGCTCGACTCGCCAGAACCACCTGCCGATCACGCAAAAATCACCTGCCGGCTACGCCACAACCAGTTGGTGAAGACTTTGGAATCACCTGCCAGGCTTGCTGGAACCACCTGCCAGTCATGCCAAAATCACCTGCCAACAACGCCAGAACCGCTTGGTGGACACTGCGGAAACACCTGTCGGGCCGGCTGGATCCACATCTCAGACGTGCCAGAAACGTGTTCATGAGATGCTGGAACCACACCCCGAACAGACGGATACCACCTGCCAGAACCGCCTGAACCACCTGCCGAGCACGCCGGAACCACCTGCTCGACTCACCGGTACCACCTCCCTGACACGCCAAAATCACCTGCTGGGTATGCCAGAACCACTTGGCGGACACTCCGGAATCATCTGCCGGACATGCCGGAACCAGCTCTCAGACACACCAGAACCAAGTGCCGGAGACGCCGGAAGCACCTGCCGAGCATGCCGGAGCCACCTGCTCGACTCGCCAGAAAAACCTGCCGGACACGCCAAAATCACCTGCCGGGTATGCCAGAAGCACCTGGCGGACACTACGGAATCACCTGCCGCGCATGCCGGAACCACCTCTCAGACGTGCCGGGAGCACGTGCCAGACACGCCGGAAACACCTACCGGACAGACCGGAACCACCTGCCGAGCACGCCGGAGCCACCTGTTCGACTCGCTGGAACCACCTGCCGGACAGGCCAATATCAACTGCTGGCTATGCCAGAACCACCTGGGGGACGGTCCGGGATCACCTGCCAGCCATGGCGGAACCACCTCTCAGACGTACCAGAACCACCTGCCGGAGAAGCTGGAAACACGTCCTGGACAGACTGGAACCACGTGACGGCCATGCCTGAACCACCTGCCGAGCACGGCGGAACCACCTGCCGGACACGCCAAAATCACCTGCGGGCTACGCCAGAACGACTTGGACGACTCTCCGAAATGACCTGCCGGGCATGTTGGAACCACCTCTCAGACGTGCCAGAAGCACGTGGCGGACAGTCCGGAATCACCTGTTGGGCATACGCAACCACCTCTGACACGTACCAGAACCACGTGCCGTGCACGCCGGAACCACCTACCGGACAGACCGGAATCAACTTTTGGGCATGCCCGAACCACCAGTCAGATGTGCCAGAAACACGTGCCGGAGACGCCGGAAGCACCTGCCGAGCACGTCGCAACCACCTGCTCAACTCGCCTGAACCACCTGCCGGACACGCCAAAATCACCTGCCCGCTACACCAGCACCACTTCGGGGACAAGCCGGAATCACGTGAGGGGCATGCCGGCACAGCCTCTCAGACTGAACCTCGTGCCGAACACCACAGAACCACCTGCCGGACAGACCGGAACCACCTGCCGGACACGCCGGTACCACCGGCTCGACCCGCCGGAACGACCGCTGGACATGCAAAATCACCTGCCGGCTACGCCAGAAACACTTGGCGAACACTCCGGAATCACCTGCCGGGCATGCCGGAACCACCTCTCAGATATGCCAGAACCACGTGCCAATGACCCCGGAAGCACCTGCCGAGCACGCCGGAACCACCTGCTCGACTCGCCAGAACCACCTGCCGGACACGCAAAAATCACCTGCCGGCTACGCCACAACCAGTTGGGGAACACTTCTGAATCACCTGCCGGGCTTGCTGGAACCACCTGCCGGTCATGCCAAAATCACCTGCCAACTACGCCAGTACCACTTGGCGGACACTGTGGAAACACCTGTCGGGCCGGCCGGAATCACATCTCAGACGTGCCAGAACCATGTGCATGAGATCCTGGAACCACACACCGAACAGACGGAAAACACCTGCCAGACCCGTCTGAACAACCTGCCGAGCACGCCGGAGCCACCTGCTCGACTCGCCGGAACCACCTACCTGACATGCCCAAATCACCAGCCGGGTATGCCAGAACCACTTGGCGGACACTCCGGAATCATCTGCCGGACATGCCGGAACCAGCTCTCAGACACACCAGAACCACGTGCCGGAGACGCCGGAAGCACCTGCCGAGCATGCCGGAGCCACCTGCTCGACTCGCCAGAAACACCTGCCGGACATGCCAAAATCACCTGCCGGGTACAACAGAACCACCTGCCGGACACTCCGAAATCACCTGTCGCGCATGCCGGAAAAACCTCTCAGACGTGCCGGAAGCACGTGCCGGACACGCCGGAATCACCTACCGGACAGACCAGAACCACCTGCCGAGCACGCCGGAGCCACCTGTTCGACTCGCTGGAACAACCTGCCGGACAGGCCAATATCAACTGCTGGCTATGCCAGAACCACCTGGGGGACGGTCCGGAATCACCTGCCAGCCATGGCGGAACCACCTCTCAGACGTACCAGAACCACCTGCCGGAGAAGCTGGAAACACGTCCTGGACAGTCTGGAACCACCTGCCGGCCAAGCCTGAACCACCTGCCAAGCACAACGGAACAACCTGCCAGACACGCCAAAATCACCTGCGTGTTATGCCAGAACCACTTGGAGGACTCTCTGGGATGACCTGCCGGGCATGCCGGAAACACCTCTCAGACGTGCCAGAACCATGTGGCGGACAGTCCGGAATCACCTGTTGGGCATGCGCAACCACCTCTGAGACGTACCAGAACCACATGCCGTGCAGGCTGGAACCAGCTACCGGACAGACCGGAATCACCTTTCGGGCATGCCGGAACCACCTGTCAGATGTGCCAGAAACACGTGCCGGAGACGCCGGAAGCACCTGCCAAGCACGTTGGAACCACCTGCTCAACTCGCCTGAACCACCTGACGGACATGCCAAAATCACCTGCCGACTATGCCAGAACACCTTGGCGAACACTCCGGAATCACTTGCCGGGCATGCAGGAACCACCTCTCAGACATGCCAGAACCCCGTGCCAATGACCCCGGAAGCACCAGCCGAGCACGCCGGAACCACCTGCTCGACTCGCCAGAACCACCTGCCGATCACGCAAAAATCACCTGCCGGCTACGCCACAACCAGTTGGTGAACACTTTGGAATCACCTGCCGGGCTTGCTGGAACCACCTGCCGGTCATGCCAAAATCACCTGCCAACGACGCCAGAACCGCTTGGCGGACACTGCGGAAACACCTGTCGGGCCGGCTGGAACCACATCTCAGACGTGCCAGAAACGTGCTCATGAGATGCTGGAAACACACCCCGAACAGACGGATACCACCTGCCAGAACCGCCTTAACCACCTGCTGAGCACGCCGGAACCACCTGCTCGACTCACCGGTACCACCTCCCTGACACGCCGAAATCACCTGCTGGGTATGCCAGAACCACTTGGACGACTCTCCGAAATGACCTGCCGGGCAGGTTGGAACCACCTCTCAGATGTGCCAGAAGCACGTGGCGGACAGTCCGGAATCACCTGTTGGGCATACGCAACCACCTCTGACACGTACCAGAACCACGTGCCGTGCACGCAGGAACCACCTACCGGACAGACCGGAATCAACTTTTGGGCATGCCGGAACCACCAGTCAGATGTGCCAGAAACACGTGCCGGAGACGCCGGAAGCACCTGCCGAGCACGTCGCAACCACCTGCTCAACTCGCCTGAACCACCTGCCGGACACGCCAAAATCACCTGCCCGCTACACCAGCACCACTTCGGGGACAAGCCGGAATCACGTGAGGGGCATGCCGGCACAGCCTCTCAGACTGAACCTCGTGCCGGACACCACAGAACCACCTGCCGGACAGACCGGAACCACCTGCCGGACACGCCGGTACCACCGGCTCGACCCGCCGGAACGACCGCTGGACATGCAAAATCACCTGCCGGCTACGCCGGAAACACTTGGCGAACACTCCGGAATCGCCTGCCGGGCATGCCGGAACCACCTCTCAGATATGCCAGAACCACGTGCCAATGACCCCGGAAGCACCTGCCGAGCACGCCGGAACCACCTGCTCGACTCGCCAGAACCACCTGCCGGACCCGCCAAAATCACCTGCCGGCTACGCCACAACCAGTTGGGGAACACTTCGGAATCACCTGCCGGGCTTGCTGAAACCACCTGCCGGTCATGCCAAAATCACCTGCCAACTACGCCAGTACCACTTGGCGGACACTGTGGAAACACCTGTCGGGCCGGCCGGAACCACATCTCAGACGTGCCAGAACCATGTGCATGAGATGCTGGAACCACACCCCGAACAGACGGAAAACACCTGCCAGACCCGTCTGAACAACCTGCCGAGCACGCCGGAGCCACCTGCTCGACTCGCCGGAACCACCTACCTGACATGCCCAAATCACCAGCCGGGTATGCCAGAACCACTTGGCGGACACTCCGGAATCATCTGCCGGACATGCCGGAACCAGCTCTCAGACACACCAGAACCACGTGCCGGAGACGCCGGAAGCACCTGCCGAGCATGCCGGAGCCACCTGCTCGACTCGCCAGAAACACCTGCCGGACATGCCAAAATCACCTGCCGGGTACAACAGAACCACCTGCCGGACACTCCGAAATCACCTGTCGCGCATGCCGGAAAAACCTCTCAGACGTGCCGGAAGCACGTGCCGGACACGCCGGAATCACCTACCGGACAGACCGGAACCACCTGCCGAGCACGCCGGAGCCACCTGTTCGACTCGCTGGAACCACCTGCCGGACAGGCCAATATCAACTGCTGGCTATGCCAGAACCACCTGGGGGACGGTCCGGAATCACCTGCCAGCCATGGCGGAACCACCTCTCAGACGTACCAGAACCACCTGCCGGAGAAGCTGGAAACACGTCCTGGACAGT